>NC_058497.1:5607500-5660000 GCF_020382885.2 Scatophagus argus
TCTTTGAAGAGGAATGAGGATGGGAAAGAGAGCAGATAGAAGGCCAGGGAGACTCAGTGATAGGAGAGGAGGAGAGGAGCTGGAGGTGGAGGGGGCAGAGGACACAGTGACATTACCTCCAATAGCCTGCGCGACCTCCCTCTGAACCTGATTTAATAAGTCAGAGAGTGAGCAATTCAAATAAAGGAGAATGTGTGTGTGATTATTGATTAATTAACTGAATTTATAACTTGTTTAGGTAAGACAAGTTAGAAACACATACATACGCGTTCGACCAAAGCAAAACTCTGTGCAAGAAAAATGTTTTACATTAATCTACTGAGCTTGTTTGTACAAAAAAAATATATCGATGACAAATCATGATATTCGTAATCAATGATGCTGTTGCACAATAAAATAAATATGAATGCTGGAATAAAGTAGCATCTTTTGATTGTTTGAGTGTGACAGTAGAGATACAGACAGGAAATGTGGGAAGAGAAAGACATGCAATACAGGTCCCCTGCTGGAACCAGACTGGGGACATTGCAGTCATATGGTTTGTATCTTAACCGCTATGCCACCAGGACACCTCAACTGAAATAATTTTTACCAGCTGACCAAATGTTTTGGAACAAAAAGATTTAGAGCTTCTGACATTGACATTCACTCCCAGTTGAAGCAGAGAAATATAGAATAAAAGACGGATTGAGCGAAAATGTGGACATGTTGTGGTGTGTGTGTCTGTGTGTGTCTGTGTGTGTGTGTGTGTCTGTGTGTCAAAGGGGGGCCATAAGGAGGGTCAAAGTCAGGGAGGTATGAACGCTGATGGCAGCAGAGTTCACCTGCACCTAATAACCTTCACTGACCTCCATTCATCTGTTTATATTCACTGATTACATACACACGCACACACGCACACACACACACGCACACACACACATAAGAGATTTAATTTGATGATTATCTAACTGCATTATTACACACAACATACTTGAATACTTTAATGAGGACACATATTTTATCTGCTAAATACAGACTCAATCATGATCTGTCCAACTGAGTCTATTTATTATTTCCACAATAGGCCCAAAAAGTGAAAAGTGAAACAAAACACATAGATTCCCACACATGAGAATACGTAAAGTGAATGTGTTACATTTCTTCAATAGGAAGTACAGAGTTAATGAGGCGACTTAGTTTCCAGGTAGTGCATAAAGCATGTTTGTAGCTGGGCTTAAAACAGCTTATTGAGAAGAAAGTTTTCTACTTTGATCAAGTATTGGTTGTGCAATGAAAATAATTACTTTTACCTCCTAGTGGTAAAGTGGCCCAACTGTTTATGCTGCTTAGATGAAACCTGTCAGATCGCCTGCACATTCCTTGCCTGGTGGCACCTATAGTGCAATGCCCCCGTGTTTCCAGATTTCAGTAATTACTTTGCTGAGTACAGTGTTTTCCCAGCCAACAGAACTGATGCCCAAAACTACAAAAATAAATCCCAAACTGGTATTATCTTTTAAGCTAGAACTGGGAGAGAAGGCTTCACATATAGATATACTGTTACACATGTAAAAACATGCATATGCACACACTAACCTGACTTCAGCCTCTCTTTCATTGCCCATAACCCCCCGCCAGCTCCGGCTGAAAGGCAAACCAACACCAACCCACACACACCTCCACAGGACCTCAGCGCTGCATTTGTTTCCAACTAAACCCCCGGCTGGCCGGGTTTACGGGGTTTACATGCAATGCGAGAAGCAGCACACACTCCTGCACCCACCCGTCCCCACCCCCCCTTCACACTCACTTTGTTATTTTTATAATTCAAGATTGGGGTGGGTAAGCGATGAGGTGACACGAGGAGCGTGGCACTGATAAGGTAGCTAATACCCAGCTTTTAAAAAGGTCAGAGGTCACCTCTGTTTGAGTGGGTGGTGGCTGGGGTGTTTTATGGGGGGGTGGGATTTTGAGGAATCAATGAATGGGTGATAGAAGAAGGTGTGGGGTTGTTTTTTATCATTCTATATTTATCAATAAGAGAAAGGAATAAAAAGCTACAACATGAAAAGGAGACTGGTTTCCTTCAGCGACGGTGAGTAGAAACAATGTCCCAAAGGAACAGGAAATCCAGTGGGATCAGTTCTCTGATCTGCCCCAGCACTCAGACAACACACACACTCACACACTTGCTACCACTAAACCAGACTGATGATTGAGCCGGTCTCTAATTTTAGTCGCAGACCCCCGGCTCCCAACCAGCAGCCCTTTGCATCCCCGGTCCGGTTGGGAATAGGCGGAAGAAAAGGTGATTAATAACTGTCATGTCTGTCGCGGCAGAGTGGCACACGAGAGGGGAGGGTCTGAGGTGCTGACGCTGTGGGGGGAAATGGAGTTACACGCGAGATGCTAACAGCTGTTGTTGTTGTTGTTGTCCGCACAGGAGAATGACTGGAGTGTGTGCATGTTTCTGCATTTGTTGCACTGCAGCTATTTACAGAATCTTCACTCAAATAGTTTGCAATATACAGATAACAAACAGTTTAGATTACCTTATAGATGCTCAGAGCGTAGGACACATATGAACAACAGATCTTAACAATCTCAAATTTAGTTTAGAAATATTAAAACCCGCCTGTCCTATCATTCGTTAGTCCCCAATTTGTGGAATAAAATTCAGCATGAGATCAAAAAAGCAAATCAGATATAATTTATTTGATCAGTGCCTTGGTATTATGTACTTGGCTCAATGTCAGTGGTGAATGGTGAAATAAAATGTGATGACGTTGACTGAGGTGAGAGGTTTCAATGTGGTTTGTCATGAAGAAGAAAAAATGGAGGAAGACAGAGTGTTCCAACTCCCTGATGGTGAAGCTGTACACTATCCCTGTCTGTACTCTGATAACACACACACACACACACATAACCATCTCAACTGCTCTGCATCATCCACTCTGCTTTTGCTTGCCTTTCTTTTTCATCAGTGTATTCCAGCTTTCACCTTTAACCCTGATGGATTTTCACCAAACTCCGAACAGGGTGTTGCTCTACATCTTCTAAACGTAGATCTTTTTTTTCTGATTCTCATATATAGGACAGACCACTAGAGGGCGTTAGTTCAGAGCACTGAGAGAGATAACAGACCTGATTCCATCAAATACTCCACACTCATTTAAAAATTGTTTGCTACAGAGACTTTGTCAGAAATTGAACAGGCCACAAATATATTAAGGTATGTAGGCTGTGTGTTATTAAAAATATTGATTCAGAGATCTAATAGCTGCAACTGTTTGCCCACTTTCCACTGGCTTAGAAATGGAGCTCTTGTAGAGGTCTTGGCTTTTTTGACTCGTGATGCCTGACAAAGGAATTGAATCTACTTTCTATCACATCATCACCAGTTACATGTGTCATACTGGAGCTGATTATTTGACCCGAAGAGGGATTTCTTTGTCTCACCTTAATAATTTTCAGTGCACAGAAGAAGTAAAATTAATTGTTAAATAAAAAGTAAATATTGCAAGAAAGTAAAAGAAATATGCTTTTCTAATTTCCTCTGATATGTATTATCCCTCTCCGCAAGATTTTTATTAGTCCTGACCCTCATGTTGGGAACCTCTGGTATAAACCATTTTTCAAACAATAATAATAACGCTCAACATAGTACTGAAAAAACATCTGAAGTCAGGAATTTAAATTTGAATAAATGTTACTCTGATACCATAATTTGGAAAAATCACCATCAGGAAGGACTGGACACTGTGAGGAGCATGTTGGAAGGTTTTCTACATGAAAATACTACATGTTTTACAATGTCTGAGTCCAAATGTTAAAATGTAATGTCACAAGATATTTCACACTATTTCACTCTGAGCTCTGAATTACACATCTTACAACAATAGTATAGTTTTCCTTTCACCCCGACACACTACACCCTTATATTATATTCCTTGTCAGTGCTGTGTAGAAGGGTTTAATCTTAATTAGCAGCCAACATTAGAGATGTTTAGACTTGTCTGTCAGCACCAATCACTCAGAGCCGAGCTGGCTTTGAAAAAATCAGCTACGGTTGACCTTGTTCCTTTTATGATTACCCAATTAGCACCTGTTGGGTATGCCACAGGTTGTGTTTACTATATAGATAGTAGATAGATGTGCATGAAAATTTCAGAAAATGTTGCAAGGTTAAGTGATGGCACTGCAAGATTGTAAACTTTGAAATGTGCAAATCAGAGCGAGTCATTTGGTAAGTTCAGCCATGCTGCACAGCGTGCATGAGCTGAAGCATGCTCGTGGGTGTGTGTGTCCATCTGTGTGAGTGACCTCAGTCTGTCCACCATACTGTATCTCCGGCCCTGCAGACTGTGTATCCCCTTGTGAGTAGGAGGCTCCAGGCGTTTGATGTGGCTAGCAGTCACCTCCTCGCTCTCTCTCTCTGGACCTCAGATCAGTGGCCTGAGCCCGCATGGGCAGGCCCGGTTGACATGCCCGTGGTGGTGATGGTCATCTGCCAATCCCACTGGTCAGGTTTTCTTCAGTCACATGACAGGGGTCATGTGACCTAGTGGGGGCAGCCAATAGTGTTGCTGCCCTTGCCTCTTCATGCAGTGGGAAAACATTCCAACAGCTGGCCTCAGACAGTTCCAGAAACATCTGCAACGTCCGCCGCTGGTGAGAACCCCCCCTCCTGCAGCTTCAGAACATAACCTTAAGATAATAGAGTTGGTGGATTAGGAATGATATTAAAAAGGCTTTTTTCCCCCTTTGGTACCTTTTGCTCTTATGTCCCATGGTGCATTTTGAGAGGCTGTGGGAGAGCATCAATTTTTAAAGAGCCCCTCATCATAACAGACTGACACATAGAGTGGGCTTATCTGTAGAGGTGGTGGGGTTATTCCTTATCATAAAGCAAATCTGAATGTGTGTGTGTGTGTGCATGTGTGTGTGCTGGAGAGCTCTCCATAGCCTTTGACATATTGTTAATTTGAAGAATGTTTGAAGTATGATGCAACATCAGCTGCTCTCACTTAACTTTGAGCCGCTCTCCTCTGAAAAGTCCCCTCCGGTCTCAAATTACCACCAAGACAGCACTAGTGCCACGCTGTGTATGTGTGTGTGCATGTGTGTGTGTGAACTGTAGAAAGAACAATACTTTAAATGCCTTGCTAAAGTGGTCAATACTGTAACATATTCCACATGAATATGTTACAGGATTTTAGCAGTTTAGTTTTAGTGTAGTTTATTTAAACTGACAAAATAAATAAATAAGTAAACTGAGGGCATTCCAAATTTCTAAATGTGGAAAAGATAAGATCCATATCTGTTTTGGAAATTTGTGCACAGCTAGTGGGCCACTGAAGCACAGTCTCTGAGCTCAGAACTGTTATGAATAATATTCAGCTAAGTTTTTTGCATAGCTTCATGGTTTTGATGTGGATGATAGCATAAGTGGGTTGAATAAATTTCCCAATTTTCCAAAATCTTTTGGTGGAAGTGTGTGAGATAGTTTTGTTTCTTTTGGGTTCGTCTTGTTTCTGTTTCTTATAATCTGAAGGAAGGTGTTTGACTAAACTTCCTCTTTTTCTTGTCATGATGTAATACAAAAGGTTTCCATTATTTTTGATCACAACCAGTGCGCCATTGCTGAGGTGAAGTTATGATATATTCAGTGCTAGCCAGTCAAAGGAATGTGTTTGTGCTCGCTCACCCCTTGACTTGAAGGCATCGCTTCTTCGTCCTCATTCTCTTCCATCTACAGGTTGCATACAGGCACTCATTTGTTCATTTACCTTTTGGACTGGCTTCTGTCCATCCCCGTCGTCCCAACAGTTCCTCTTGGTGCTCTGCCAGGTCTTTCACATCAGTGCCAGGGTTTGATGCTTAAGGATCAGTTGAAATTTTACATAGCAGCAGGATTATTACTGATGCTAGAGTTTGATAAACAAGAGAGAACAGGCCTTGTGGTGCCTTGCAAACCTGTCTGACAACACTCACACTTCTATTGATCATAACAGACATATATTTGCATAATAACTAGTTTTAGTTTCATCAGTCCCCTTTGTACAAACCTAAGTACTGAGCTTATTTATCCAAAAAAAGTAGCAAATATATGACTGTTTCCTGCCAAAAAAGTTCATGCTGATGCCCAGTGTTGTCATTGTTTTGTTTTACCTGAGCATTAAGTAGTGAGGGGATAAAGTTAACTTTTTCAAAAGTGCATTTTGCATTAATCTACTTTTGAATTCAATTGGTTTCAGTGATTCAATGATTTATTTTTTTAAATAAAATTTGGATCAAAAAGAAATGAATGTCTTGTCTCCATTTCCACCCATCGTGCACAGATATGCTGCTTCACAGTTACATGTGACGGCTAAGGCACCACCCCCACCATCAGTCTGCTACATCAAGCAATGTTCAACAACAGTTATAATTTGCACTGCCTTCGTCATTGACCTCTCACCTACATGAAGTGACCTCAGGGTCTGCCCTTGTCTTTCAACTCCAAGTACAGGCACTGGGCCCTCTAGCTGCAAGCCTCTAGGTCAGAGTGGATAAAAGCTCTCCATTATAGGAAAAGGAAGCAGCACATGTTGAGTTTGTTTTACATGGGGCTTAATGGATTCCCGCTTATGCATGCATGTGTGAACGTCCGCTTCCCCTCACTGCTGGCCTAGCAGCACAGACACGCGTAACCATGCACACGCATCACGTCTGGGGACAGGATGGGCACCCTCACATATGCCCACATCGACGGGACATGGGAGGCACAATGCAGGGGCAGACACTTGCCAAGGCGGGTGTAACTGGCACAATGGAAGGATGTGGTGTATTGTTTTAGCCTATGGGGCAATTGGGCGAGGGCTGCCAGAGGCGAAAGTCATGGCTAGATACATGTGACGAGGTCGATGACTGATAGTAGTAAGAGCTGAGCCAGTGCACGTGGAAATGGACCCAAACCGTGAACTTGAACTTTTGACTGTGGTTGACATCATGGTATGTTATTAATGACATAATAAGGTCAGGAAGGGAAGGAGAAAAGGTTATGAAAATGACTAATATTGAGAAGGTCCGGCCAAAAAAAATTTAATCAAGTTACTTTTTTGCCAATTTTGTAGCAACAAAGCCACAGTTTATAAGCTAGAGTGATAGGACTTGGTGTTATAACAAATTTAACACATTTCAACTGTAGCAGCCATGTATAATCTGATACGACGACATCAATGGGAATGTAGGTTGGAGTTGGTTAGACTGTGGAATGTGCCACAGCCAATCAGGCGCCTCAATCTCAGGCTGACAGCCAATCAGGTCATGGCACTTCAGGTCCCCGAGAGACCACTGAACTCCACACAGAGGACATTTCTGTAGAGATCATGAACTTTTCGCTCCAGGAGATCTCTGCTTCCTTTTCTCCATCCATAAATTGCTTTTTTTCTGTCTTAGAGAAGTATGTCTCTCTGGTAATTGTATTTTGCCTCATGCCAAAGAAATGTTTCCTCTCTCACCGCCCCTGATCTCCCTCCCTCTTATTCTGTCTCTGTCTGTCTCCCCAAGTACACCCCCCCACCCCCCCAAGTCGAGTGATGGGAAAAGAGCCCAAGCAGGAATTTTTGTGTCTGTGAGTGCTGTTTGGTTAGACAGAGTCATATAACACGACTATGGCGCGTTCACATGTGCCTGAGCGTTGGGGCAGAGACGGATATTTACATTAAAGAGCCCAGAGCGGGCAGCACTGGGGCTCCCAGCACTCCATGGTTACATTAAGTGAAATAGAATCAGTCCAACTCTTAACACTCTGTCTCTGTCTTTTATTCTGTCTCAACACTTTGTCTCTTTCTCTCACACTCTTTCCATGATCAGGCTTCATCATTCTCTCCGAAGTCTCTAAGGTGTCTAGATCACTTTAGCACCATTTCAATTTCCTCTTTTTGCTCGCGCCATGTTGCTCTTTCTTAGGCAGATGCTCATAATGTCATCACCCTCAACACCCAATCAGACCGGCAGCACCAGGCCACTATACAAACTTGTGAGTCCATGTGGAGCTGGCTTTCAAAACAACTGAAGTGTTTTAGGCACCATCACATCTGTCACTAGTAAAACTGGCTGCCTTTATCTAGCAGTTTGCACTCAGCACTGCAACATCTGGCAGGAATAGAGTTGTACTTCACCTCCACCTTTACCTCCCAAATCAGTAGGAATGTAGCCTGGCTCCTATCTTCACTTTCCAATTCACATACACTGAAATAACCTGTTCTGAAGACACACTTACAAGAAATACTTAATTTGGAGAAAAGCACTTAATCACTCTTTTACCAAGAGTCAGATGAAAAGATTGCTTGATTAATTGATTATCATTTCCTCTTGTCTGTAAATATAAGCTCCAGCCAGCAGCCAATTAGCTTAGCTTAGAATAAAGACTGAAAGCAGCGGGAAGCTCTGTCTGAGACCACCAGTAAAACCACAATTTGACATTTTTATACAATGATTTTTGAATAAATTAAACAAACATGTCATGATTTTTAGCATTAGCCTGTTTAATAACATTTTACAGTAATGAGATTTTTTTTTTCTTTCAGATGAAGTTGAAGATGAAGCCACTAATCCCACTAATGTGCTGTTACTTAAACATTTTAACATTTCTAGGATGTGTATGCTTGGTGCTTGTCTGACATGTTGTGTCCTTTTAGTTGGCCTCTCAAGTTCAGGTATTAACTAGTTTTGTTCACATTTGGGGAGCAAGACATCTGTAATGGTGCTGTACACACTGTGGCTGAAGTTAAGCTAACTGCTTTTTAGCTTTTTAACTACAATGCCTCATTTTCCATTTCCCAACTTGTTAAACTGTTTGTAAAATATGGGCTTTGGAATTAGTTTAAGGAGCCCTAACACTGGTGATACTTCCAACAATACAAATAATGTTTGTAAAAGAATGCTTTTTTTCTTTCTTTCTTTCTTTTGCTCACAATTAGCTCTTTCTATCAAATTTAATAAAATAATGTTTTTTCTTTTTTCTTTCTTTCTTTCTTTCTTTTTTTTTTTTTGCTCAAAATTAGCTCTTTCTATCAAATTTAAAAATGTTTCATTTAGCCAAATTCCCTGGCTCCTTCCCAAGCGTGACACTGTGTGGACCAGTCAAGTTCTTCCACACCAAACTCATCCAACCATGTCCTTATGGACCTTGCTTTGTGCAGTGGGGCACAGTCATGCAGGAATAGAAAAAGGCCTTCCCAAAATGAAGTACAGAATTGTCCAAAACGTTATGGTATGTTGAAGCATTAAGATTTCTCTTGACTGGAAGTAAGCCTAGCCTAGCCCAACACTTGAAAAGAGCCCCATACCATTATCCCTCTTCCAACAAACTTTACAGTTGGCACAATGCAATTAGACAGATAACATTCTCTTGGCATTCGCCAAACCAGACTTGTTCATCAGACAGCTTTACAGAGAAGTGTGATTAGTCAGGCCGCAGAACACATTCCACTGCGCCAAAGTCCAATGGTGCTGCGCTTTACACCACTCCGTTCGACGCTTGGCATTGCAAGCATACAGGGTCTTCAGCTTTGTGGCTGAGTTGCTGCTGTGCCTAAACACTTCAATTTTTCGACAATACCACTTACAGTTGACTGTGGAATATCTGGCAGGGATGAAATTTCATGAACTGAATGACTGCAAAGGTGGCATCCTATCACAGTACCGCACTTCAATTCACTGAGCTCTTCAGAACGACCCATTGTTTTCACAAATGTTTGGAAATGCACACTTCATGGCACGGCACTTGACTTTACACACTTTACACACTGCAATGGGTGTAATGGAAGCACCTGAAATCAATAATCAAGAGATGGTTCCCAATACTTTTGTCAATGTAGTATAAGAGACTGGCCTATCCTCAAGAGGACAATATGTAACATTTTGCCTTGCCTAGACATAAGTATTAAGCTGTATAAAGTTCACTCGTGTATGAAGGTGCAGTACTGAATGTTATTATTTGAACTTACGTACATAAGTTAACTTTTGTCATGTACGTATGTAAAATCACATCACAACACGGTATGTAGTTAGTGTCATGTGACATCATGTTCAATGATCCTTTCCTAAAGCTAACTAAGTAGTTGTTGCCTAAACTTAACCGAAATATCAGCCAAAATATTTAGCGTCAAGCTTTATTACAAAAGTCTAACCTGACATTGCACATTTATTATCACCAACATGACTGCGAAAGGAGAATAGTTTTCAAGCCTTGGTGAGGCAAGATGTGACACTGAGTAGCGGGTCACAGATGGACAGATAATTGTCCCTGCCATATATTTCTCAGATTTTGTCTTTTGATAATTTCATTTCTGCGTTTACATCTCCACTGATTCCCATGATCTGGACAATTAGACAGGTATTGGCTTTGGCCCGCTGTTGAAGTTGGCTAAGCTGCAGCCAAATGTCTCCCTCACATAAATGTACCTTATATGCACTTGCATGCATGCATGTATGCACACACACACACACAGAGTTACCATGACTAATATTGTACTTCTTGGCAGGCACAGGCTGGGATCAAAGGTCAGCACTGTGTCAATAAACAGTCAACCATGTGATTGGCTCCACAGTGACTCAAAGCATTACTACAACCTTCTTTGATTGGTTTAAACCCTGGCTACCAACTCTTTCACTCAGTTACATTTAGAAAAAGATTTACTGCTGAAGTCTGAATCACAAAGTTATATCATAGATGATATTTATACAACTTTATGCGAGAGACTGGGGAGTAAATCATCAGAACACACATACAATTAATTAATAACAGAAATAAAGACATTATAACATTACAGTAAATAAAATGATGCAGCATTTGAAGCAGTGATTACGCTTCGAGATTTTTGGAGCTCTTAATATTTTCCAGTCTTATTTGGATTTGTCCCCTGATGTGAGTTGAGACCTGACTTTGACCCTCCTGAGATCCAATCCTTTCCTTTTTAACCTGCCGATGGCTCTACCTCCAGCCTGCTCCAGAAGACAGGTATAGTGTTTCTCCGTGAGCTTTACACTCTGCTTGACCTCGCCACATAGAAAACATGTTAGATAATGTGCCTGGGCCGGCTGGTGGGGCCGAGTCGTTGTGTTTGATCAGGAAATCCTGCATGCGGCTGTACTTGATGGAAATCTGATTAGTAACCTTGGTGACAAAGAGATGGGATCCACAAGGCTTTTCTTCAATCAGATGTGACAGGTCAGGTTTTTGTCCACGGCTCCAGCGCAGCAGGATCACCTCGGCCTATAGGTTTGAGTTAGGGCATTAGATAAAATGCCTTATTGAATGCATCGGCCGTGGGCAGTCGAATGGCCTCTGATTGTGCACTGATAACCTGCACCATTTACCTGATTTAACTGTTCCCGGTGCCCTACATGCCATGTAACACCCCATTTTTACAAAGCACTGCATGGTTTTGTGGGTCCAAATATCAAACAAGAATTCTTGAGCTGTTTATGTGCCTTTTAAGCATGTAGAAGGTGTGGGACTGAGACGATGCAGTGGCCAGGAAAAATCAGCAACCTGAAGGGTGAAAGTAGATTCCAGTAGTCAGGAATTTCTAAGCATAACAAACATGTCAGACCTATTTAGCAGGCAATGGCAGGTCACTAGTCTGAGCTTTGAGGTGTATATTGTTTCTGATTAAGTTTTTCTATGCTCATGTTGCTACATTTTGTAACAATTTACTTTAAATTCATTAGAGCTTCAAACATTTTGCTTTGCCATATCCATAAAAAATAAATCAGCCTTGTGGAAGATATGAAGCAGATTGCTGATTAGCAGCAGTGTTCTCTGATACATCCTTTATTTTCTGCACCGGAAGTGATTTTCCCTGAATTTAGAACGCATGCAGAAAAAATTAATTTGTTCTTTTCACTTGTGCCAAAATTATACTATTTCCTTTTTGTATCTATACATTGATCAAACACAGATTCCTATCACTATTTCTTAACACTCAGACACTCATAATAAATCATCTAGAGTTCTCAATCTATTTTTCACCCCTAAGGTCAAGGATATTGATATCTAGCGGGAACATTTCACACCAAAACACCTCATCCGCTCTCTCTGCATGCGTCCTCAGGGGATATTGAACAAAAGGGATGAATGGGGTGACCATAAAAAGCCAGTGTGCCGATAATTTCCCAGACATCTGCGAAAAATGTAACCTTTCTGTCACTCTCATGATGTCAGCGGGCTGTTGTGTCCAGCGGGGGATTGGGCTAAAACGCTTGTGACGGAGCCAAGGTAAACCGTTCCAAATGGAGCGCGGCGCGGGAAAAGGGACACCATCGCAACAAAAGGAGTTAGATATGGATCGTTGGGTCTGCGCACCGACTCCAGCTTGAGCCAATTATTGGTGTCATCTTGATCCAATTTAATCAATCTGAGGGGGGGGGGGGGACTTAGGGATGGGAGGGGGTGCGAGTTTGGAGTGGCGGGCGGGTGCAAACGTTGGTCAAATATCCAGAGCTGACTGAGGAGCTGCGACTCCCCTTGGCCCCCTCCAGCGCCACCCACCCACCCACTAGCACATATACACATACAACCTTTAGGAACCTCTCTTCATACCTCCCTAAACCCATATTATCACAAACTTTTCTCCCAGAATCATTGGACTTGATTGATTCCATGTAGCTATTTTCAGTCTGCATTGACCACAGTCTACAAACACAGTTTTTAGCTCCAGAGTGGATTACCAGGAAATG
Source organism: Scatophagus argus (assembly GCF_020382885.2). Lineage (NCBI taxonomy): Eukaryota > Metazoa > Chordata > Actinopteri > Scatophagidae > Scatophagus > Scatophagus argus. The sequence continues at coordinate 5,620,212 of NC_058497.1, forward strand.
AATATAAACAAAACATGTGATAGAGGATTTCATAATATTCAAATTGTAGGTAAATGTGTCTGTGCCAAGTTTTTACTCTGTGCCAATAACATCTACTGACACCATTTCTTCCTCTGGAAATGTAACAGGAGATATGAGTAAGCACTCATTGCCTTAAGGCATTTGAAACCTCTGCTTGTAGCACAGCTTTCCTGTTTTTCAAGGCGGTGCAGCTTCACTGGTGTTTCAACAACTTTGGAACACAAATCTTTCTTTTCCTTTTATTTAGCATTTGTAAAGCATGGATAATGAGTACATTTGCTCTTTTGTGGAAATGCCCTTCCTCATATTCACACTGTGAAACACATTCACACCTTGAAAGTGCCCAATTTTAAACAAATAGCTTTGGGAATCTTACCTGTGTTTCTACTAGAGGAATCAAGATTAAAATTTGACTCCTTAGTTGTAGTCCCTGATGTTGAAGTTCAAGAAATATCGGAGCAGATGTCTGGGTGCTGAATGTTGTTGTTGGTCATACAAAGGCCTCACGTGTACTGTTTCATTCACACAGTATGCCAAAGACATTTCTGAATATTGAAATGCTTATTGATATTTGACACAAACATATATATACATATATACATACATATACATATAATAATAACATAAAGAGAGACTGCATACCAATTAGCAAAGAGCGTGAACCAGAGAGAGAGGAAGCAGTGATTGAGAGAGCCAGCGAGTGACAAGAAACACAAAACTTAAAGCTGCCCTGCAGAGTTCTTCTGTAAGCAAGTAAAACTCAACAAACACACTGATTTCTAACATGCTGAATGCATTTCCTTTTTTAATGAAACATTTGCAAAGAGGACTAATGTGTTAGCAGTCTTCTTCCTCCTCACTGTCTTTGTTGGCCAATAAGCCTTTCATACTAAATGAAAAAATATGTCGTTTGTCCAGGGCCTCTAGAACAACACACACAAGCATTTTCTGAGCTGACTTTCAGACAGTCCAAAAGTGCTACAAATCACTGATGTGATGTCTCTATAGTTAGTTTGGTTAGGTTTCAGCTCAAAAACAGCTTGGTCAGGTTTAGGGAAACATTGTGGCTTGGGTTACAATGAACCAGTGGTTTTCCTCATTTAAGTGAAATATTTTGTTAAACCGTCCATTCCCCCTAACCTCCTCCCCGAGTAGATTTCGTCACTCCTTCACTACTAGAAGTCGTTGTCACTTGAATGTAAACACGTTGTTTTGGGGCACTTGCTGAAAAGACTGAAGATTCTGTTTTTCTTTGGGCCAGAGATTCTGGTTAGTGCATTGCTACATTCCTCGGCGTATTTCTGCCATCAAATGTTGATCAGCAGAATATCAAGAGCCCAGTAACAGAAATGTTTTTACACATAGGGCCCATTCATAAAAACATTGCTGCGTAGCATTACTAGTGGTTAAAAACCCTACAGGGCAGCTTTAAACTGCTGAAAGTTTCATGTGCACTAAAGCAGAAATAAATAACCAGAAAACACTCAGCTAAGAGCGAAATGTCTCGCTCAAGAGCATCTCATGTATAAACACTTACACAGATATACTCAATTTAGTCAACCCACACACACACACACATAAAGATGCTGACTTGAAGTGTGTAACAACCTTCATCTAATCAATGTTTCAATCTCCAGAAGTCTGTTTAAATAATTAAGGCTTGCGTAAAACAATACACACAACTGGCTATTATTTTTCATCTAAAGCCAGGTCACGTTCCCAATTACTCTAAAATGTTGTGATGACATGCTCTCTGTTTTCACTGATAATATTGATATTATCCCAGGTAATGTGCCTCAGCACGGGAATTGAACAAAATGACTGCTTTTAACAGCAGTTTAGATTAAAGTTTTGACACAACTATACCAAAACCTGTGGAGGAAACTGTTTTGATTTGTTTAGCTCTCCTAATATTTTTATCACCTGACAGAAACACTGCAGCACAAACTAAAAGTCTCTATTGATTAATGTATTTAAATGAAACAGCATCCAAAATAAAAAGAAATTAAACTATTTAACTTTTTGTTTGTGTATTTCTGTTAATGTTTAGTTTTCCTCAACAGTTGTTGCAGTAATTTCCTTCAAGTCCCTGCAGGCCTGTGATGTTGTGGCAACCTTGGAAGCCAGTGTGTGCATCCCCAGGATGGTAGCCAATTATTTGGAGACTGCTCCAGTTTTCCAAATTAAAAATGGCCTCCTTCCACTGTTGACCTTGGATCAGCTTTCCATTTCTTATTATTATTAGGTTATTAACACAAACCCCTGAAAGTATCTTTTTAAAGTCTAAAACAAATTTGATTAGGCCTCTTTACTCGCCCCGGTGCAGACATATCGCTGTCTAACTCCTGTCTGCTCCCTATTACCTTCGACACTGAAGTCAGTGAGAGAGTCCGGACCTGAAAGCCTATATCTCCCCGCTCACTGGTCAAGGCAGGGGGGTGCCGGGTTTGCAGCACATTACCGCTTTATTGAATTAATTACGATAAGGATCATAACTTTAAACGCAGGGTGAGGCACGGGGCGTTTTTCGGCACAGATCGCTCGGAGCAATTTCTCCCCTGAACGACTGCGGAGGGGTTATTGGATCTGTCAGGCCTGAACTCTGTGGCATCGTAACGAGCTCCATAAGGTAAGCTGAGGTTGGGCACAGTTCGCCGCACTGATCCCTATATGCCTGCAACACAGGGAAATTTGTACTACATACTGAACAAATAACAAGAGAAGAGCGTGAGGAGAGAGACGACTGGTGAGGCCTTGTTTTGATGGCGCCTCACTCCGAAGGCCCAGAGGGTCATGCGGGGTTATCTTGAGGTCTCGTGCCATATACAGTTCCAGTAGATGCAATGAAGTGTATCATTGTATTAAGATGCTGCTAGGATGTTGCAAAAGACTTTTTTTCCCCCACTTACTGAGCTCTCACTGCTCCCAGAGGGCTGTGTTTTTGTGGTTTATACAAGATTTATGCAAGATTATTCTTCCTGTGAGGTCCAAGCATCCCCAGAAGCTAGAAAATGGTCAATTATGGTGCATTTTGCGACATCAGTCCAAGAGTTATTTTTATGAATAGCTGAATTTAGGTTGAAAATAAGGTAAAGGAAAGAGTGAAGGTCAGTGCTGCCATGCTGTCATGTCAAGTCTAAGGGCTAAAGAGACAATGTAAGTCAACAGACTGTCCTCACGCATTTAACAATTCAAGGATGTGTGCGTGTGTGTGTGTGTGTGTAAATCTCAACCCCTCCCCCCCACCAAACACACTTCAAAGAATTCCTGGCCCATTGAGGGTCCTTTCTTATTTCCACCATGCGTACCCGCCAGCAACACTGAAAGTGGTGTTGGACATGTAGTGGGAAACATTTGCCGTTTTGTTTTGGGATAACAAAAGGCTTTAACGCGTGGTTGTGAGGAGAAAAGACTGAGCCGAGGAAGGAAGGAAATTGCCACGGGGTAGTCCGTTTCGGATTAACCGCCATATTGATCAATAGGCCTCTCCTGTGGGCTGATGGGCTGCTGATGACAAGCAGATAGCGTTTTTACTGCTATCCAACTTTTTAGCACATCTGAAGGCTCTTCAAGGCTCTTCTCTTTGACTTTTCCGACATGTGAGGTGTGTTTTTCATGTGTGAGTGTCTCTATGGCTGCAAGCTAAATATGTGCAGATGTATCACAATATTTTCACTGTAAGAAAGTGTCTTCGAGGGACAATAACCTGCAGCTGAATCAGCGTGCTGCCCCGCCACGCGAGTGCCTTTCATATGAGCCACCCAACTATCTGGAGAATGTGCACGCTCACTAAGGGTGAAAGTAGGAGCACTCTTTTTCTCTTTGATTTCTTTTTCTTATTTTTATCATGCACTGTCATGAACTGTGTATATATACAGCGAGCTGCTCTGACATCAGCTTGAATCTCTCTAACTGTGTATCTTTCTTTTTCTTTTCCAACACACACCCATGCTTTGACAGAACCACCCTCTCTGCACACCTTTTCGTGTATAAATATAGTTTTTGGCACACATACACAAGCATTACTGATATCACACACACCTATGCATGTCCAGAAAACAAGCCAGCTTGATCCGAGGCACCTCTGTTTGAGTGCATGAAGCCCTGCTCCCATTTGCTGACAAAGAGAGCAACAGGTCTGCTGTGTGGGTATTTGGGACAAACAGTGGGGAGATGAGATGTAATCACAGGCTTGTACAGCTGGGTCTTGTTTAGCTGGTCCACACCGTCGAAGGGGGAGGAAAACTAATTCCTAATCAAAATACATCAGCATCAAAGAGCCTCCAATGAAGCCTGAGAGCGAAGACTGTTAGTCTTCATCTAAGTCAGGGTGATCTTAGCTAGCTAGTAGCTATAATTACATTGTGTAATTGGTTTATAGGCAAATTGTCAATGGTCTGTGAATTAACAAAAAATGTCACGTAACTGACTATATTTCAAATTGATTTGACTACTGAATGTGGTGTATTTACAACACAGCAGCAGCTTGTTGAAATGTGTTGTTATCTTGGAGGAAGATCATTGCAAGAATTTGTGGATTTTCTGCATGGGGAAAAAGAGAGCGTTTTAATGAACAATGCCAGCTATGAGGGAGCAACATTTGTGAGAAGTGAGACCAAAGGCATGAATTCCTCTGGGTCTGTGGGGGTAATGTCCCCGTTTTATTGTGTCAGACTGATTTTCTTACCGAAGTCTCTTCTAACACTACCTACCTACCGTCCTTCATAGTCCAAATGAGAGAACATCTGAGTTGATTAAACATATTGTTTTACCAGTTTGAGTCAAACTCAGTAAACATTGTGCACTAGTAATCTTAATGATCAGCAGCCAGCGAAACAAGTGCTTTTTTCTTTTTCTTTTTCTTTTTTGTTTTTTTTTTTTTTTTTTTTTTTTTTTTTTGGTTTTTGCCTGGGTTACATACAGACTGCCTTGGCTTGATGGTGACGGCTTTTGGTAATGGTGTGATGGTAAAACAATACCTGCAGACGCTAGACAGATCTGATGGCAAAAATTGTACTGCTCTCATTTTCATGTTAAAAATCATATAATCTATGTTTTTACTTACAGCTGCAAAATTACAGCGATGACACACAAAAAAAGAAAAAGAGACCCGAAACAAAACAAGCACAAAGGAACACATTCAAAAGTGTATAACTGTACTTCTTATGTGCATAATACAGACAAAGATCATTCTTTTGATTTTGACTGTCTTCATCAGTTTACCATCTTTTCCTCTTTATCTTGCGAAAAACAAGAAAACAAACACATCAGCTACATAATTTTTCTATATATACAGAATATACTGAATGCTGAACTCTGGGTACCATTGGGAGTCCACATATTCAGACCACCACACAAAATAAGTTTAGCAGATAGAAGGAAGACATTATGCATTGTAACTGCAATGATAGACATCAGAAATACATCCTCACACACATAGATAGCCCCCTTTGGACGTTCACCCCGTCTCCTCTCATCCCGTTTTATCTTCACTGCACATCGTGTGTTCTGCAAGGTTGCACCGTGCCCACTGGCGCACAGGGTAAAAACAACTTCTGCACAGACAATGTTGCCTGAGTATTTATAGGATCGCACTACAACATGCTGGAACCACAACTGCAGAATGTTTGAACACACAGTCACTCACACAGTATCCACACAGAGTTTGAGCATACATACCTACATGCACCAAATAACCTATAGTAATCTGCAGCTGTACACATACACATCTATATTTATCTGTTGACAAATAAATACCAAGAATGCCAAGAGGTAAGTCCACAGCACCTGTATAAAGAATGTAAAAGTGTACATCACACATTATTCCCAACACGCCTACTCAAGTTCAGGCATGTGTGCACATCCTGGATGACCTCGGAAGAAGGGAAAGTAGCAAGAAGAGATAAATATGAAAATAATAAAGTCAGCTAAACCAAAGCTTTTAATGCCTACAGACTGTATTATGTATGTATAGTTTTTAAGGTTTGTATTAATTGTGACTTTAACTGTGAAACTAGCACAAGCACTGGCTTACACAAATGAAAGTTATATATATAAATATATATATATAAAAAACTTCCATCCACCACATCCCTCATTTCACCTCTGCCTCCTTTTATCCCATTTGTTGATGAAATATTCTGTGGGATTGTGGTCTCTTTTGGAGTGACAGCCTCTCTGAACTCTACAGAAAAGCCTCTTTCTTTCGCACTCTGGAACCTTATTGGCTGATATCTCTCCATCTTTGGCCTGACTGCACCTCTCCGTTTTCTGGCCTGCTCTCTATCTTTATATCTACGTCTCTTTGCCTTTTTTTCTCCCATGTCTGCATGTGTCTGTCCTCATTTTTTTTCCCCAAAAAACGCCTCATTTTATCACCTTTTTCTGCATCTCTCTCTTGGCCAAAACACATATTTGTACAGCATGATTTAGTTAGTTTTAAAGCACTGTAGGCATATGGGAATGAAATATTTTCCTCAGCTCTTTATCACTGTGTTCACCTGTCTTTGTGTCTTTTTATGTTTTTGTTTCCCCCTCTTTGTCTTCCGTGTGGGTCCCCAGCAGTATTATTTATGTTTTGCTCACTTGTCACCTCATTATTTGTTGTGCCACGGTACAGTAAATGTTTCTGATAGAGATAGGAGCTGCTGGAAAAGCACTCGTTCATTTGTTTTGTGTTTATTTTGTTATCCTTCCCTCACTCTTTCTCTCTTCATCTCTGGGAGGCGAGCAGGGCCCACTCTTTATCTGGTAGCCAAGTTTACACACTGGAAGGGGAGAAAGGCTTCAAACAAACAGCTTCGCTACTCTTAAGGTAAACACCAGCACTTTAACTAGACCAAATATTTACCTTTCGCCCCCGTTCATCCCTCTGTTCAGCTTCTCTTTCACCTCGCAGTGCCACACGCCGGCAGATGGATATCACACACGCCGTAATTTGGCTCGGATATAAGGAGCACCTCATGTTTTGGATAGTGCTTTAGTATGTGAGTGTGAGTTGAATGAATGACTCACGCTTTTATTTTTACTGCAAACAGGAAGTGTTGGAAGCATATAAAGACATGTATGACAAATAAACACACACATATTTTCATACACATATCTCAACAGGCATTAAACAGTTTGTTTTCATATTCATTGTCAAAATAATGACAGATATTCTCGCTCACACATGCACACACGCACACACACTGGTGCTTTGCACACAGTTTAATGGCCTTGGCTATTATGACAAGCACAAAAACACACAGACATTTTGTTTGTTTTATACTTGTTTCTAAAAATAATTAAGACAGATAACTGTCTCTCTCTAATACACACACACACACACACATACACACACACTCACACTCCATATACCTTGCATGTGGAAGAAGGAAGGATATGGTTTGGGTTTAAATGCCTCATGCACAGATTCTCATCTTTGCAGATAAGCTGACTTTGCATTGGAGCTACTTATAGGACTTTACATGCACATGTGTGATTGTGCGGTCAGCTCTCTCAATGCTCATTGTGATTGCATGTTTGTTTAGGGGCACGGCTTTTGTTTGCTCCTGTCAGACACCTCATCACTCTCTTCCTGTGCCATGTGTGTATGTTTAGCTGTGTACATGTGTGTTAGTGGGTGTGACATGTGTTCGATTCAAAGTCAGGTGAGCTTAGTAGACGTGAAAGGGCTGAAATGAGGAGAACTCACTTGTCATCTGCAGTGGGTGTAGCAGGGTTTGGGTAAGGACTGTCAGGGACTTAAGGGACAAACAGTTTGATGGAGTGGAGCATTCATACAAATTTAGAATTCACCGGCCTGTTTCGATATAATTTTGGAATTTTGAAAAACCCAAGACGGTTACACCATTATACAATAAACTTGGGGATCTGGTCTCAGAAGGTGAATGGTGCAATACACTGTGAATACTGACACCAACATACAGGAGTGTCACCGGCTTGTCTCTCCCCTGCTTCAGTACATCCCAAACAGGCTCATGGAGTATGAGAAAACATTCCTGTCCAGCGGGAAAATGCTATTTTCCCATTGCATAATACAATGTCTGTAGTCAATAAGCAATAACAATAACAGTAAGTCAGTTAGGGAGTTTTACGTAATGGCACGAACCATTAACACCTCCAACTGTAGCACACAACAAATCACCAAAAACGATACACTCTCTGCACATTCTTTGATTGGCTGTATATTTGCACCATTTTCATGAGCATACACTGGGGTTCCATGTATTACAGATAAGTGTCATATATATGAATGTTGAAGAACAGCTGTGAGTAACAGCAATTAAATTGAGAGTTAGTATTGACTGTCACTTCACACTTGAGCTCTGAGCCAAAGTCTGCTCCAACATCCCACCATCAATACTGACACCTGCTGCAGCGCGCGCACACACACACATAGTGTTGTGTATACATAGAAAGTCAGCTTATACACCTGACACATATACACATATTACTGCTACTGTTGACTTGCAAGAGAAATGTGAATACTGGTGATGTTTTTTTATTGAGACTGTGGATACTTCTTTTATCTGTACTGTTGACCTCTAATAAGACTAATTAACGAAGTCCGAAGTCAGTCTATCAGCAAAAGCGTCCACAATGCATGGTCTGTGTTTAAGTCCATACTTAAGTATGAACGTTTGAACAGAGCTTGAGTGAATCAATACATAAGCCACATGGACTCATCTCCCTGCTTTGAAACTTGGAAGAATGCTGCTCTTAAAGGGAGCACACAATAAACATTGTTGCATTGCTTTGAACCAGTGTGCTTCATTTCTGCTTGGAGAGATAATGTACCAGGCTTTGGGCATTTCTCTGCCACCACTCCTCACCACCATCCCCTCCTACTCCAATCCCGCCCTGGTATTTGGGAGTCTCTCACGAATACCAGCATGGACGAGCTTGTCCTACCACTGAACCCCATCCCACCTCCTTCGTAATACACACACACATACACACGAGCACACACACATATACTCACGCGCCCTTATCACCAGCATCACAGTGCAGAGTAGTTTGCTTCCTGCTTTGCTCACACACATATATGCGCTAGACACTAGCAGAGTACAAGAACACACAATCTCCACAACGCACAGGTCTTGCACTTTCACACAAACAGCATCATCATAGCATCAACTTTATCTCATTTGCTTGGATTCAATCGCACATAACTTAATGCACTCTCATACACGAGCCTCAGACAGGGACATACACTCTCTTGCTCAGAGATCTGCGATGGTGGTAGTGTGTGTGTGTGGTGTCCTGTCTGAGATTTTTGAGAGATGGCTATCTAGACCCTCAGTTAAGCAGACAGCAGATGGGAAGATAGGGAAGGAAAACGAAAGGAGAAAGAGCCACCTATGACTCAGAGACACTGGCGAGCTGAGGTTTTTTTATATTCTGCTTCCAAATTTACCTGCTTATCAGATTGTTGTGATCACACAGGCCACACCCACATGGACAACAGTACACAGGCATACACCCACAAACTGATTCTAATGGATTGCGAACCCTGACGTCTGAGTTTGCTGTGACCGAAGAGAGTCAACTGTGGTTAACACACTTAAAGAATAGTTTAGCATACTGGAAATCCAAGACTTAAATGAGATGATCGATGATGTCTCTACACTAAATATGAAATTAAAACTAGAGATGGAGATGGTTAGATTACCTAAACAGATATGGTAACGGGAGAACAGCACTTCTAAAGCTATATTTTGATATTTGTATATGAAGATATAGAATGTATGAACATATAGCTAACGCCATGCTAAGCTGTGAACTTTAAAGATGTTGGTAGGAAGATTTTGTTGTCTTTGAACAAAGCCTGGCTAGCTGTTTCAGCATCTGGTGTTTATGCTAAGCTAAGCTAGACTGTTACCTACCTCTAAAGGTCACAGTTTAATCTATGCGGAGTGTTAAAGTGTTAGTGTTAGACATATTGGTTGTTTACTGGCCAGGGTGCCTGTTTCCACTCTTCCATGCTAAGTTAACTATCCTCTGGCTTTAGCTTTACATTTAACATAGGGACAAAGTTAGGATACCTGTTTCCCATGCAGTCTTTATATAAGGCTAAGCTTATTATCATTTCCTGTTTGTAACTTGACATTTGCCATATTGACATGAGAGTTACCAAGTTTAGGAGATATCAGCTGGAGAGAGCTCTGCTTTCTTTTGAATATAATTAATTGCAAACATAAGTGAAAAACTCAGCAGCAATGTCTCTTTCCAGATATTGTTTCCCAGTTAGATTCAGGTATGGGATGGGGCTGTTTTTCAGGGATTGGGCTGGGCCAGTCAAGGGAAATCTTTATGTGTGACATTTTCGCCAATGCTATGCTTCCAACTTTGTGGCAACAGTTTGGGGAAGGCCCTTTTCTATTCCAGCATGACTGCAGTGCACAAAGCAAAGTACATAAAGACATGGCTGGATGAGTTTGGTGTGGAAGATGTTGACTGACCCGCACAGAGTCCTGACCTCAACCCCATCCAACACCTTTGGGATGAGCTGGAACAGAGATTGTGAGCCAGGCCTTTTAGTCCAGCACCAGTGTCTGACCTCACAAATGCTCTACTGCATGAATGGGCAAAAATTCCCACAGAAACAAAGCCTTCCCAGAAGAGTGGAAGCTGTTATAGCTGCAAAAGGAGGACCAGATCAGGTCAGGTGTCCCAATACTTTTGTCTACATAGTGTATGTCTCACACACAAGGACAAATCAAGCATAATTTGTTTGTACATGTCATGGCATATATACAGTTTGCCTTTGAAGCTGATTCATTTTATTCCTAATTGGCACACCCTATTAAAGAATTTGTGACATTAAAATTAAAGACATTCCTTGAAAAAACAAGCAGTGCATTTTCTCCAGAGAATCTTCTCTCCCTGTGTCTCTTACACACACTTACACACACACACACACACACACACACAAACTACAATTAGCAGTGGTTCTGCCCAGAGGCTTGGTAATAAGTGCTTGTTGATGTTTTCCAAATCTTGCTAATAGAAAAAGTAAACACAGCCTAACCTTTTAATTGAGTGATGACATGACGATGATGGAGAGATTGTTAAGCACTCGCTGTGTTCCCTTCTTTCATTTCACCCCGCCCCCCAATTCCTTTCCATCCATCTGCCTGGATCCTGTTTGTGTTAATTAGCACTGCTCACAACGGCAGGATGACTCAGGATAGTGTACAGTTTTATTTCTTGTCCTGTCTGTTCAATGCAGCATGTCTCAACATCACTGCTAAATGCTTGCTCTATGTACTAAATAATGTCTAAATGATGTCTATATATAATAAATAATGTCTATATATATATATATATGAATTACCTGGTGTTAATCTTCCCTTTTTAGTCCGTAGACCATTACTGTCAGCAGCACATAAGCAACAGATAACCCTTCACGCCTTCTTTATCCTCTTCTGCTCTTTTCTTCTTCTGCTTTGAGAGCCCCTGTCAGAGCCCTGCCAGTGCTAATCTCTGTGATAGATTCCTGTCCTTTAATTCCTCTATAATAACCTCCACTCTAATCTTTTTTTCTTCTATTTTTTTTTGTACCTCTGATCAGATAAAGCTGCAGCCTTGCATCCATGTAGTTTTGCTAAAAAAAAATTGTGAATATGTTGTATTACATATATATTTACTGTGGTGTCACTACACTACTATTATTATTATTATTCCACTGTTTCATCTTCATATGTTCCACTTGGCTCAGCTTCCAGGTGATCCTACCACTTGCAAATGACAGTGGGCAAAAAGAACTGTTCATGAATGATGGTGTGCTCTGGTTCCCAGTTCATGGTGATCATGAGCAGGCAGGCTCACATGTGGTGGTGAGGGTCAAACTCTTATACCCCTGAGGAAACTTCCATTGGCAGTCTGGGGGTTGACTGGAGACTGGAGCTGAACCTTGAACTTCTCTGAAGTCAAATCCGCAGATGTTTCAGTCCTTCTTATCTTTTTGCTCATGGCTAACATCAGTTAAACTGCATATAAATTAGCCAACAAATGCTAACTTCTAATATTGAGTTCAGTTCTTGCTTTTTGTGTGCTGAGAATAGGGGAAAAACATACTTGACATAATATGAACACTGTGATGACAATTGAATAATACTTCTGTCCTTAATATCCTGCAGCTACAGCAGACATTTTTATCTGTCAAATACACTTGTAACTGGCATTGACAAAGTCTGTATTTGAACCTCCATGGCTCTGGTGTTGTGCAAGCTCAGTAACTGTCACATCTAAATGAAATCAAGCCATTGTCGGTGTTACTAGTTAACTGTTCTTTCCCCGTCATGCTATGTCAAAATGTTGGCTTCGAAAAAAGACTGTTGTTGGATTTTAGCTTTAAGGGGCTCTTACACAAAGCTACTGACTACTGTATGTTTTGGACCTTTGAGCACCACAAGCAAATTGCAACATAGTTTATTTATATTCAAAAAAAACCCCAACATCTCCCCTGCCAATATGTCCAAACTCAGTCGCTCACACCACAACAATTCAGATGGATGAATGACTCTGCAGCTTTCCATCTTATTAAAACAATGTCAAGACAGCTCACATGCAAATTTGCATGTCAAAATTGTTATCTATTTAGACATTTGTGTGGGCTAATTTTACCTTTTGACTGGATCCTTTTCTGCACCTATGTTGGAATAAATTAATTTCACCACAAAATGTGGCTGTTTTAATTCTTGGTGTGCAGGCTTGAAATTTCTTGCACCTCCATAGATGTTTTCAGTTGGTTTATTGGAGCTCTGATCAGGTTGAAGCTGAGCAGAGCCACGCTGGGCCCCCAAACTAAATGAACCCGCAAGAGTGATAAACATATAAACAACAAGAAGCACAACAAAACTAACAGGATAGTATTGCCAGTAGAGTCTGTACATGCCCTAACAGAGCTCTAATCAGGTAAAATAAATGAGGGTAAGTAGAAGCTCCATAGGAGAGTCATTCTGTTCTTATGTTATGTTCCTTATGTTTTGTCGTGAGATCTAGCAGCACACAATTGGCCAGAGGACCTTTTCAAGTCTGTCAAAATGCCATTTCGGAGGAAGTGAATAAAAGCAACCAAGCAATGCTTTCTGCCATGGCAGGATGCAGTGACATTGCACTGTCTGACCAAGAGCACCCAAGTTCAACAGAAAACTTCAGACAGGGTCTTGGTGCTTTCAAGCAAATTCACATGCATGATCTCTTTAAAAATGTTGCTTTGTAATGACGGCTGTTCCCACAGGATGTGACCACAGAAAAAAAAATGGACAGATTCTCCACTTCAGAGCTCACAAGTACTTTCATCTTTCCTCTGCCTTTTCCCTCCCCAGTTTGGCTTCAGAATTTCAGCTTCGTTTCCACACAGTTGTGCATGCTGAGCTGCTGTTCAAGAGATTCCTTTTACGCTCTTTCTTTTTCAACGGGAGTAGCACAAAACAGACAGGTGTACACTGAGTCTGCCTCTTTCACCCTCACTCACACACACATTCATACACACACTCTTAAGTGCAGAGTCTGCGTCGGTGTGAGTGTGGGGGAGGTCCGTGGCCCCCAGGGAACCAATGGCAGGATAGCATCATGAGGCCGGGGGGCTGTCAGCCTGCTAGAGAGCCGCAAAGGAATTCTCTGTGAAACAGAGATCAGCCGACTGACAGAGACGCCACACAGCTGCAAGGCTACGGCGCTGACAAGCTGTGCTCGCTGTCTTTTTAAACCCATTTTCTGTGTCTTCAAACCAGCTTCCCTTTGTTGTCAATCTGGTGCACTTCCTCCAGCTGAAACTACTTGTTCAAGTGGTCACCAAAGACAACAAGGGACAGATGCTCTTCTTTTAAGGCAGTATCTGCAAACAAGTAGTTTGTTCTTTGATGGATAATCAATTGGACTCACATAAGTAAATTAAAATGAAGATTTTATGCTTGTTAGTGGCAGCAATGAGAGTTTGGTGTGATAGCAGAGCTTTTGTTTTCCTTCAGTGGATATGATGTGATTTGCAGCACTCCCAGCATGCACACACACCCACACACACTCACACACACCTGCCTTCAACATATCTGGAGATTTGCGAGAAGGGAGAGGTGTGTATGTGTGTGTGTGTGTGTGCATTGAGATACAAGTGTATCACACACACCTAGTGTTTGCGTTGGCCTCAGAGGTGCAGACACAGACACAGAGAGAAGAGAAGGGGAGTGGAGATCCATGCCCTGCAGTGTTTAGATAACACTGCGTGTGTGGGTGTGCATGATGGAGTGTGTGTGTGTGTGTGTGTGTGGGTGTGCATGGTGGTGTGTGTGTGTGTGTGAGGATAAAAGCAGCATGTGGATTCTCTTCCCACCAGCTAAATGATTTTCATTCTTTCAGCGTGTGAACTGAGACAAGACATTATCACTAATGCTTGTCAGTGATACAGGGAGAAATACCACGCAAGAGCAGCGCGCAACAGCTTTCTGTAGCCACAATGTTTTGTTTTCTCATCATCCGATGAGTGTTTCACAGGTTTCTCTCCCAGCTCATTTCCCTCCCTTAACTGGCATGATTAATAGTAAAGCCAGAACTTGTATAATTCTTGTTTTACCTTTACTTTCAATGCGTATAAACGACACATAAATAACGTGACATCAGCACTCACGGACACACACTCTGATTAACACACCCGTGTGGTTTTGCGGTGTGGCCGGGTGATTGGCAGGCGATAGAAAGGAGAGGAAGTGAGGCTGACAGGACTCTCAGGTGGTGTTAACTCCTGACTGACAGGGAGGCCGCGCCCTCACTGACAGGCAGGGAGAGTCAGTTAACTCTTCCTTTCCCAAACTCTGTGCTGCACATGTGATTTGCTGTCACATTTTCACTTTAATACTAAAAGAGATTTTCACAGGAGAATTTCTCTGAAAGAAACTGAATGTCCTGTTACAGTGGTCATGAAATTGACCTTGACCATGATGTTGAATGAGCTTGTGATGTGATGATGCAGTTTCTTTCATTTTTGAGGGCTTTATGTGTGAATTTCTCGATTTACTGTTGTGACATGTTGACCTTTCAATCATTGCTTCTTCTGCTTCTTTGTTTCAGACTCTCTTTTTTGTCTCACCACTCTCCACCTCTCTCTCTTTCTCTCTTGTTGAGTACTATCTTGCATCTGGCTCCTTCTGTCTTCTCCTGTTTCTCCAGAGTGTTTCTGCTGATCCCTGACTTTCCCTGCAGTTCCCCAGGGTGTGTGTCTGTGTGTGCATGTGAAGCCAGGTGTCGGCTCTTTGGGCTGTGTCTGTCAATGATGTCGGGGTTAAGGGGAGGCGGAGGAGGTGTGATTGTGTATCTGTGTGTGTCTCTGGGTGTGTATGTGTGTGTGTGTATCTGTGTGTCCATTGGTGAGTAGGAGCTGCTGGGGCACTGTGACCAGGAGCGTCTGGGAGAAATTCCCTACATTCCCAGGGATCTGCCTGGGATAAAAGCTCCACAGCAGTGCCATGCACCTGGCTGAGAGGCGGGGGGCAGATATACATGCATTGTTTGAACCCTGACACACACATGCCCAGAAGCACGCGCACACACAGGCATCATCTCTGCACCAATTAACCTTAAATGAAAAACTACCCCATCAAGTACAAAGCTCCAATAGAAGAAGCGACCCCGAGGACCACCTCTTCTCCCCTTTCCTCACAGAAACTGTTTTATTCTGTTTCTTCATGTCATTTAAATAAACCCTGTTGGATGCAGACACACAAATACAAATGGATTTTCAGACAGAAAAACAAAAGCAAACACCTCAAGAACATGTTTACTCCTAAAGCCTTCCCCTTGATACATTTTACCATAATCTTAATCTTCTTTCATGTTGTAAGATTTCTAGTCAAGCTAATTATGTGAAAAAAGGGTGGAACACTAAGTCCGAGTGTGCTGGGGAAGTTGTGTGATCAGCACGCTCTGTCAGCACTGGTCATCAAGAGCACTGAGAAAATCATCACAGACCCAAACAGGCACAATGTGAAGAGGGAAGGAGGTTATCGCAGATGAAACTCTGGTTAAACACTGTGCTGGTATGGTGACATAACATATAGTTACAATGCAAGATCGAGGGAAATTTGCCCCTTTCAAAAATTGTCATCCATCAATACAGGTTGAAGCTCATATTTTTCTGTATTTAATTACACTCAGGCATTTTTCATTTTACATAGTGTAGCACTTTGCTACAAAACAAAGGAAAGAAGACAAGTACAAATGAAGTGTGAAACCATCAAGTTAAAAGAGACAGTGGAGCTGATTAGATGCAGCTTTGAAATAAGCACCAAGACACTAATACACAAACAACACTCACATGGAAACGTTGTTGTCAGCATTTCATGTGCTGTATTGGAGTTCATCATTTCAGAAATTGTCTACAGCTAGCAGCTTATACCTCCTTGTCAGATCCTGCAGTCTCTGATTCTCTGTTGATCCAGCATGACTGGTATCACCAAGATGCTTATCACCAGTCTGGATGTAAAAGCCACATATTCAGAACTATGAATTAAGTTTTGAGATGAGATACACAATAGAGGATTATTATAAAAAGTGATGTTCAACAGACGATGTAGTCTATATAACATTACTCGCAGGTGTTGTGAATTAAATGATTACTGGCTCCTGCTATTCCACTGATGTTACACTTACACACACACGTGATTTGTTGCTCTCCACAGCAGACTCTCCTTCAGTTCAATTTTAAGCCTGTCTCTTTGATACAGAACAAGTGTTTACTTGTACTTCACTCCCCTTCTGTTCTTTTGTTATTCCTCCCTTTGCTCCCCTCGTTCCTCCCTCTCTTCCAAGTGTATGTCTGTGTGTGTACATGCAGGTGTGTTTTTGTACGTGCATGTGCGTGTGTGTGTGTGTGGGGCTGGTGGAATGTTGACCCACACAGAAAGAGGGTGAAAGATTTCCCAGACATCAAAGGGCAGGTAGCTGACAGGGAGAAGAGGGGCCGATAAGTCCAGTGGGATGACAATAGACCCCAACGCACACCTGGACGGTATGGAAAGGCAGTGACGTGGAGAGAGCTGCACACACACACACACACACACACACACATATGCAGCACACTTACTGCTCAACACGTTCTCAGTCATTTCCTTCTCCAGTTATGCTTCAGACACACACACACACACACACATGCTCTTAAACGCCTTCAAGCACTTAGCTCGGTTACCACGCATATCTCCGTAACATTCATATGCTCCTCTCAGCCTCCTTGCAATCCACCCACAGAGGCCCCCACCTGATCCTCTTCCCCGACCTCTGCACCCACAGGTGTTGGGGTCTTTGTCCTTGGACATGTGTGAGCAGCCCAATGTTGTGACGAGCCCTCAGACCCTCAACCGCCCGACATCTCTTCTCTCAGGTGCAGCAGGTTCTCAGGTGAGCTTGTGGGGGGTTGACGTGAAGGATGAAGATTAAGTATAGCACCTTACAAGAGGATTTATGTTTGGATCATTGTGTCTTTTCTTTCTTCTTATCCACATTTTAAGACTTTTTTTTGTCATTTTGGTCATTTGAAAAGATTAAATTTTATCAAAGAATAATTATTAAGTGTTTGATCTAAACAGATGTACATTAATGTTAAAAGGAAAACACATCTCAGTCGTTGTCACTTAGTGTTGTTAGCTGGATTTAAAAGTTCACCTACTATCAATATTTTGTTTTAAAAATGGATCACACGACTACTTGTATGTGAAAAGAGTTGATGATTCATTATGATGAACCCAAAAATAATCATTTACAGAGCTTTATATTTCAACTACTAGCTGGTGAACTTAGTGGAGCATTGAGCAGCTAAGGAGAAGGAACAATGAAGACCAAACCTGAGCTAAAACTGAGGGTCATATGTTCGCCAGGTGGGCAGAAATATGACTCTGAATGAATGCTGATGTTTATCCATAAAATATAATGCATTTAAGATATAATGACGTTTAACTTTGGGGTGGTAAACACAACATTAACATATTATCACCTTATGAAGTTGTCATGGTGAGCATGTTAGCAAAAAAATTGCCTGTTTAGACATCCAACATGTGGCTAACTTAGCATTCCTTTGAAGTAGTGTGTTTAGCCCCCTGTCCAATATTGAAGTCCAATATTCACTCTCTTTTTAGAGCTCTGTCTCTTAAGCTACTAGTTGTGCCACTGCCACTACCATTTAGTGCTCGACAGGAAGCATACAGAGGGTTTGCAGAGCATTTTTGTTGAAAAGTCCTGCAAACTGGAAACAACACTGATGAGAGCAGAGACAGTGAACCAGAACAGTGAAGTAGTGAACCGTAAAATCAAAACAATGATCTGAAAGATGCTAAAATGCTTTGGATAAACTGACTGCATCTACAAACACATTACACATAATTTACTCATAGTTCATATAAAAATATTGATTAATGCAGCTTAAACTAAACAACTCAAATGCATCTAGTTTTGTGTGTATCAATGCAATAAATGTGTTTATATTCACTTCATGTATTGTGCTTGCAGTTTAAATGTATAACCACTACATTCACAGACATCTCTAATTCCAGTGGGATTCTCTATAACTTCCTCCAGGAAGTAGCAGCAAACATATTAAACATGTCAAAACATGGTGTCTTTTATACTCCCATCAGACTTCAGCTTCAGAGAGGGTCAGGACCAATAGGCTAAAGTTCTGAGAAAAAGGATCTGACATTTGTTTGCCTAAAAACTTTCTTTCTCTTTCAGGAGGTAAAGCTTAGTCACAATTATCTCAAAGAGGCTGAGAAGCCAGCAGGTGTCTTTGATTTGTATTTTGTTTGAGCACAAATATACCGAAATATGAATACTTTCATCATGCACCATTATGCAGTACTTTGATTGTTTTAATTACTCAAACTTGATAAACTTGAGAATATAGGAATAGTTGTTTGATAACTAGTCCAGAGACTCAGAGCAGAGGAAAAGAGTGAGATAAAGGATGGTTGGATTAACAGTGATCTCAGACCTTAATGAGTGGTAGTACAGTGGTGTTGATTTTGGTATGAAGAGGCAAGGAGTCATTGAGTTTTGAGAAGGACAAACAGGGTCATAGTGGAGTCTATTTTCTCACCCTGAATTCAAAATGTCATCATGATTGTCTTTTAGTTGAAATGTGTGTCTGTGTGTGTGCGTGTGGGTTTATGTGTATGTATAGGTGTCACATTTGCATTGAGTCGTATGTAGCATGTTCACAGGATTGCCATGTTTATTTTAAGTGACACAGTCCCATTAACACTGGTAACACAAATGAAAGAGGGGAAAGGGGCTGCACGCGAGCAAGGAGGGGTCCAATCAGAGTCACTCCTTGCCCTCACTTCCTGTTTTTCCTATCGGGATGTCCCATCACCTTGGCGACCCAGTGGCACACACAGCCCCTTGGGACCTCCCTTCTTCAAAAGAGTCAGTATGCCTCAGGAAATTAGTGTAAAGTCTCTGAGAGGGAATCAGTTCATTTCCTTATGGGCACCCATTAGAACAATGGCCGACTGCCAAGTCCACACTGGCTTCAGTGTGACGGTTTTCCTTCATCTTGTTGATTGTGTTTGATTCTCCACCTATTTCATGTCCCTTTTTTGGTTTAAACAACATCCTGATTAGTACACTTTTCTTTATTAGTCAACTCTTACAGGAATACGACCATATTCAGTCTGTACAACTTTAAAAACCCAAAACAAAAAGGTTCCAGATTTTTCTTGTAATCTAGAAAAAAGGTGTAGTACCAGGACATTCAGGTGTTATGTTGTCTTGTAATAAACTATATATTTTTGATGTACATGTTTTAGACCACTGTTGCGGAGGGCACTCTAACTGGATGCATGGCATGGTACATGAACAAATATTGTAATCCCCAAAGCTCTCACACAGTGCCTTTGATATTCCCTACATAATCACTGACATTTGTCCCTCCACTTTGGTTTGTTATTACAATTAGCCACATAGGAAGCCATATTATTTGTACGATTATTTGTAGAATATTTGCATGAAAAATTCTCCAAAAGGCATCAACACCACAAACACAGCTAAGAGGTCAAGTTCATTGAGTCACAAAGCTATTTTAAGCACCAGGCTGTCAACGAGTTTTAGCTTGAACATGGGATCTTATGGGGACTGATTCACTTTTGGATCGTGCCTCATGTGGCCGTACAAGAAACTGCAGTTTTTGACTCTTAAAAAATGAATTATGATATTTTTTGTGAGGAAAAATTCTATTCATTCTGTCTTGAAGAACTGAGGTTAGGAAACTTGTATATTTAATTTCAGGAAAAAAGAGATAGGAAACAATACCTTATGGTATTGCCAGCAACTTTAAACAACTTGTTTGCCCAACAGACTATTGGGCATTCTTTGCTCTCACTAAGGAATTGGAAGCGGTTCAGTGGGGTTGCACAGTGTATTGAGTCCATGCTGATTGCTGGCAGAAATGAATCTGCCATGTGTCTCATTGGATCCAGTTGCTCTGTCACATTAATCTGACGATGCCATTATACTTTTTGTGAACTGATATAACATGAAACTTTTTGTCTGAGCTTTATTCTAATGTTAATAAGGCCGAGATCATTTCAACATTGACCATTTGATTTCAGAAGTGCTGTCTGTAAATGTCTTTAAATATGTTTGCACCGGATACATGAGCACAGATCGTCAGAACAGTGGCTTGTCTTGTCTGTCATCACATATTGTGGCCACATGTTCTTTGTCTGTTTGCTGGAATCAGGTATGATTGGCCTCTCATTACACATATAACATCTGTCAATGACTTGGTCTGGCTTAGATTACTGTTGATGTAGCTGCTAAAGTATTAGGCTGAGCTGACATATGCTGGCCACAAGGACTCAGTCCCAAGACTATGTGGTCAAGCGTCTACCAAAGCACTTTGGGTTTCTTTAGGCTGATTCAAAATACATGGTGGTCAAAGCAAACTTTAAAGGGGAAGTATAAGAGAGCATTGCATACTCACTGGTACATGAGCATGAATATCTGTATGTGTGTGTTCACCATCAGGTTGTGCTAAAGGTCAGGCCCGAACCTCAGGGACACTCCTAGGCACACGTTCGCCTTCCGCCCCTCTGGCCCCCTGTACCACTTTCCTCTTTCATTCCTAAAAGGGTTAACAAGATCTGTCACCACCTCGCCCAGCGTTTATTATGAGTGGGCTCTTTCCTGTGTCAGGTAAAAATAATCGAGCAGGTCCAAGGACGCCTTTGGCCACTGGGATCCTTTAGGTTCCTAGATGGTTGATTTGTTTGTGTTGCAGATTCTCTAGGGGCAATGTGTTCGATGGAGTGGAGGACAGAGAGGAAGTGACTTTAGCTTTTAGGTTTTAAGTCAGGAATGTTGCCACCACCTCCTAAGGATTCTCATTTTACCTGCTAAAATTCACACTGAAAAATATATGCATATTTTTTGGTTTACTTGTTAAAATTACAAAATTACAAAATTGCTCTCAATGGCAGTGAGACTAAAAACATTTCAGCAGCAGCAAAAGGAGATTTTAGCAACTGGCACACAACCTGCTCCTGATTAGCACTCTAGCTGATCGGTGCTGCTAAATACCAAGGTTTTTGAGGTAAGTGGAGCTCTGGACTTTAAAAAATTATATTTGGAAACCCAACAGGAATGTGTCTTTCAAAGAACAATATCTCCATTACTGTGGATGAGTCTCAATTCTGAGAGTCAGCAGTTTTTATTGGAACTACTTTTTATGGAAGAACCGGTTTCTATGAAAATGTTTTCCAGCAAAGTGTGTTGCCAAGCCAGAGTAAAGAAGACACTGTTGCTGTTGTTAAAAAGTGACCTTTTAATTCTATGATGAGTACAGACAAAATTCCATTCACCCCTGAACTGTTCAATCTGAACTGTGCAATCAACTTTTTGCTGATGTAAAAGATACACTCTACACTACAACGATGATAGATTAAGCAAAGAATTTTCATTCAGGAGAAAGACAGCTGGGAAACCATGAATATTCTTTATTACATGAGAAATTACCTTTGTTTACTATTGTTTAAAACACTGAGACCTCTTGGTATTTAAAAACCGCACGATGTCCCAGTGCAGCCATCAGCATGTATATCACTCTGTGGAGATGCCAACAACCAAATAACAACTGGTATAAAACTAGAGGAGTTGAATGTGCTCTGTGAACATATTTGTATCACACCAGTTAATCTGTATTTCTTTAGAAATGTTTAATAGCAAATCCTACTCTGTTTGGTTGAAGTAAAAAAAGGAAGTGTATTCCTGCTCCAAACTGTCCCAGATGTGTTTGCAAGAGGACTTTCCTCTGGTCAATATGTTATAAATGAATGTGGGAAAAATTTATCTTCCCTTCCCAAGGTTGGGATTGTGACCTCCCGTGGGTGGCAAATACTCTTATGCAAAAAGTTTTCCACTGATCACATGCTAGTCTGTAGTGTCTGTAGTGTAAACTGTTCCCACTTGCTCTCCTTTAACCAGTAGCTACTTCCCACCATTTATGTTTGTTTTGGTCTGATTTCATTTCCCTTCAATAATTTGCTCTTCAACAGTCTTTATGAATTCAGGCCAAATTTTCATCATGCCGAGAAATCATCCTACACCTTTCAACTCCTCTCACCATACTCTCTGCCCCAAGTTCACACCCTTAACTGGCTGCAAGCCCCCTTGACCAGACATGTGCATACACATTTTACTGACGACACACACACACACACACACACACACACAACACTGGCTGTGATATCAAGAATGCCTCAGCTGATTATTTTATGCACCTGTCAGCAAATATGGACACCCACAAGCATTCACAACCACCCACACACACACACACACATACACACACACACACACCACACAGGAGCTGTTTATCCCTGTGGGGGTAGAGATGTAGGTCCATGTAGGCCAATGTCAGTGCTAGGAGAAGCAAAATATTTTCATTGCAAGGGTATCTGTTCGTGTCAACAATCTGATAGGACGCTGTGCAGAGACAGGCGGTTCCCATGAGGCCTGTGGCCTCGAGAACGATGGGGAAGGGGGGTGGGTATTCAGGGCAAAGAGGGGGTTGCAGGATTGGTTGTTCCCAGATATCAGGAACATGGTGAGTGTCAACACCTCCAGAAGAGACAGATAGAGTGAGGTCAGGATGTGACAGATGAGTGATATCCACTTTGATTCTACACTGAGACATATGATTTGACTTCTAACATGAAATAATACCCATTCTGTGTGATATATAAAATCACAACTTAAAGTTTTAAATATTAAGGGTCCTAAAGTGCTTTTCTTTATCTTTCCGTTTATTCTGTTTATCTGTTTATCCTTTGCTGTCCTTGTTTTGATCATTCCAAAGTTTTATTAGCTTTAATATTTCAGTTGATGGCCCTGCGATTGACTGGCGACCAGTCCAGGGCGAGAGGCGGGGTTCACCGCCTCTCGCCCGTAGTCAGCTGGGATAGGCTCCAGCTCCTCCGCGACCCTGACGGATAAGCGGTATAGAAAATGGATGGATTTCAGTTGATATTATGATTGCATGGTACATAAACATATTCATTATTTGTATCCTAATCCATAACTGTTTAATGATATGCACCAAATAAACAGCTCTGGCTGATTTTGCTCCGGTACCCCTCAGCGGGCTAATCTAAACCTGGCAAGAATATAGTTACTAATTTAATATTTATTTATTTTTAAGCTCTTGAAATGACACTAAAATTACCCATGGCTTCAACCCGGTCTTATAAATCTCTGTATAAATAACACACCTTTACATCTTCAAATTGCATGCAGCTCACAGTTCAATATCCAGTTCTGACTGAAGGTAATATGCCAGTCTTTAGCAATAACCTCTGTGGAGAACAGATCCATTGTCAGGTGACCTTTGTTATCATACATAGTCAGACACAAAAATAAACACAGGGTTGACACTGTGAAAACTACTTGGCCAGATTTCGGAAAAGTTCACGGTTTTGATTAAAATAAGAGTCTGTAAGTGACACAAGTTAAATATGTTACGCCTGTTAACTTACGGAGGAAGTCAAAATGAGTCTAAGTTAACTTTTGGTTTCACTGGGAACACAGTCATCAGCCTCCTGTGTGAAAGCCCTGTGTTTGTCCATCCTCCCCTACTTCCACCCTGCTTGCCTAATGGGAAGGATTAGCATGTCACCTGCATGCAAAAGTGGACTTTGACATATGCGCAGCACACAATTTGAAAATTTAAAGTTGTGTGTTATTTGTCTGCCCCCACTTGTTTTAGCATTTACCAGTAGCTACTTTCCACCACTTGGTTTCTATTTATTTCCTCTTGTTATTTCACTTTTCAGCCGTCTTTTTGACTTCAGGCCAAATGTTTATCATGCCAAGAGATCAGCCTATACCTCTCAGCTCTCCCCTCCACACCCTGTGCCCCCATTCCACACCCTCAACTGGCTGCAAGACCCCTTGACCAGACATTCACACACACATATTATTGTCCATACACATGCACACATGCGCACGGTACTGGCTGTATCAAGAAATCCTGATTATTTTAGTTACCTTCTTATTTATTTGTAGACAGACTGAAAATTTTGCCAAACCAACCCTAAACGCAGCAGAATGGGCCTGTAGTTTGACTTTACACTCAACAATTGACCTGTTAAATCTGAGTCTGGAATGTGTTTACATTAAATTACATTGTCTGTTTGCCTTCTTTTTAAGATGTTGCTTTTCTGCACCTCTGATAAGCTTCCTTTGTTTTTCCACCCTGACTCTTATTGTGTTTTGCTGCTTATTACTGTTTATTTATTGTCATGCAGTATCACTGTCTAGTTTTGTCCTTCACGGTTGAATGTTTTTTTTTTTTTTTTCCCTCTGGCTCATGTCTTCTGCACTGCTATTCTTGTAGAAATCCCTCCCTACTCCCTGCAGATTCCCTGCTGTTGTCCTTGTACATAGGAATTTGTTCTTAAATGACCTGACTGCTCTAGTGAAGGACGACGGAAATTGTACTGGTTTAAAGTGTGTGTGTGTGTGTGTGTGTCTCTGTGTGTGTGTGTGTCTGAATGAACTCTTCTCTATCCATCTAAGAGCTGCACTGTTTTCATAACACACTACAACATCGACTCAGCAGTGTGTCAAAGGGAACACACTCTGCAAACATCTGTCATGGCTAGATGCATTATTGGTGATGATATAACAAACTCATCTCTACTCATCCGCACATGAAGGCCGACACAATGCAAACTGATTGGAACTGCAAATTTATCTTCTCTATCCTATTACCACCAAAATGTCTTTTAAACACTCCACATTGCTGTCAAAATATTGGTGTTACATCTGTCATAACATGCAGTGGCGTATTATGCCTACGGCAGTTTAAAAAAAAAGCACAGATTAGCCTGGCGATCATTCCTTCAATATTTATGTCTCTGGCAAAACACACTGAGTCTTGATACTTGTTAAGTCACACTTTAAATATTAAATTTGGAGTGTCTATTTAATTATTTATTTTTTTATGAAAAAAAGCCTGATAATCACAGTCAGGTGTCAGATACTCTAATCAAGCACGGTTAGAGTTACAGAAACAACCTGAAATGTAGTAAATTATGAATTACATAATAGTGACATTTGAAATTTGTTTGTCGTTGTTTTTTCATTTAAACAATTCAAGCCATAAACAATGATTCTGATTCACAAACAAGACAATATTTTATTTCACCAAAGTCAAATTAATATTCATGAAACTGGCCAACTTAGGTTAAGTAACTTCAGTTTACACTAACAGCAATAGATCAACGATATTTCAGAGATGGCAAACAAATTGTTAAGGCAGTGACATTTTTATTCTAATTTAATTTAAGCTTTTCAATATTGAATTCATTTGATTTTAACACCTAATTAATTAAATTTGTAGAACAGGCAGCAGCAGCTGACTAAGGCTTTACCCTTGAAGAACATTTCGAGAACAGTCAGTTCCTCTTTGACCTGATGTGTGTGACAGTCTCAGTCACACCTCCCCTAGCAGGACACGACAGGGCCGATGATGGCCTTCGCCGCCGAATGTTTAGCTTTAACTCTGATTCAACATCTTGGGAAAATATTTGTGAGAATAAAAAAGAAAAGTTTTTCTTTACAAAAAATATTCAAGGGCTTCAGTTGAGGTTAATTTGATACACAAGATGCATGATGATTAGAAACAGACTGCGGTATATGTAATCCAGAAAAGTGTTAAAGTGAGACTTGTTGTTAAACTGAAATAACTGTGGCCACAACTGACATTTACAGTAACAGGAAATGCTGAAATCTATATCAATAGTAGCATAAAGAAGAGACCTTAAAGATGCTCCTATCAATAGTTTTTATAACAGTTCTGAAAATAACTACTTGTGATCCAAGCGGGGCCATTTGTTGTGTCAAACAAACTGTTAGTTGGTTAATGGTTAGCAAGCTCTACGGGCGTTTTGTGGCACACGATCATGAAAAAACTCTCCCAAACAACACTGTCCACCTGTCCAGCACATAATGTCAGAGAGGCTAACTTAGCAAGTGAATGTAGCTGAGCATTTACCAAACTGACATTCATTACTAGTCCATGACTAAACATCATGTAGACACGGTTAGCGAATAGTGACTGAACTTAGCTGAGTATTCCTTCAGGAAGTGATTTTTTTGTTCTTAAGTTGTTCATCAGGTGGCCAGTAAATCGACTCCGGATGAATGATTCTCTGTGTTAATGGGCAGCCGTCTGCTAATACATTCATAATATACACTTTATAAGATGATTATACATCAGTGTAGTGTCTGGAGCTTGTTTCACTGCCTCCATGTGGCTAAAAATTGTATTAATTAATATTAGTTACATAGCAGTATCTGTATGTAAAGTGTTACCTCATGCCTTAAGTTATTAGTCATACCAGACAAAGTAAGCCTGTAGTTGCGAAACCCCTTGATTTACGGAACTGACTGAGGCACTTGTAACAGAGGAGATACGTTTGCCTTTATCCAGAGTTACATTGTCTCAATTTAAAGCCGGATGAGTTACAACAATTTTCCTGTAATTGGATAGTGCAGCATCACTTGTACTTCAGGTGCTGTGGTAGCTATAAATGTCTGTGACATTGTACGTATTTAATGAACCTAAATGGCCTAAGGCAGCTGCAAAGGCAGACTGATGTATAAGCTGCACAAAAAGGTTTCGTGTAGGCAGCATTTTTCCTCTAAAGGTTTTTAAGTTTGATGAATAGGACTTAAGCCAGACGTTCCGTGTCACTGAGGCTTTTGTACACCCTAACAGCAAGCCTTACTACTCTAACACCTGACTTCCTTCCACAGAAATTCTTCCGTAAAGTCACATTGCTTAATTGAATGTGTGCCTGCTTGTCCATAAGAGTCAGCAGACATGCTGTTATAAATATGTGTTCGATTGTGTGCATGCAAAAATGCATGACATGATAGATTATGCAGCCAGATACGCTTTTTTGAACTTTGTGTGGAATTAATTTCTTGTATGTTCTTATATAGCAGCATATTTAGAAAAAGTGCAGAGAACAAAGCATAATGGAACAAGATATTTGTGTATTTACAACATGTCTTCTAACATCTGAAATGTGTGATTGCATGGACATTTTCACGTGGCGGTAATTTTTTTTCCTCCTTTTTTTCATTTCCATGACACCCTGAACCGGAAAATAGAAAAGGGGTGTATCAAGGGGAAGAAAAAATGAGATTGACAAAGGGGAAAAGAAAGAAAGGGTAAAATAAAGGTTAGCTGGGAGGCAGACATAGGAAGGAGGAAGTTCATCCACCTGTGTCTGATTTACAGCAGTCGGATATAATCTCCCTGACCAGAGAGAGATACAACTCTTTTTTTTTTCAGATCGATATGCTCAAACAGGACTATGTAGGATGAGGCCTGTTCTTGATATCCGACAACAGATATGAGACAAAGGAGGTAATAGCACTGCAGTACAAGCAACGTATGGCTGAACCGTTTGGAGATCAAAGAAGTGAGAATTCAGATGTTTGACTTTTTTTGGTTGTTTATTTAAAAGATGAAATATATTGCTGGATATTTTTTTTCAATTTTCACAGTGATCAGTGGTGACAACATGCCTTAAAAAAGTAATTTCGGACAAAAATGTAAACTAGTTTTAAATCCAAAGGGAAATTTGGAGAAGCGTTTGATAAATCTCAACCAGGAAATTCTCTTTTTCCATGCCTACCTTTAATATAGAGGTCAAAGATCAGGTTCTAGTGCCTAAGGAGCTGTTAGATTTTCTTTTTTTTGCTTATGGACGCTTCGGCACAGCAGATGACAGATGACGTGGTGTTTAGACCCAGGTTTCACTGCTGCTGTAGTGAACAAGAATCTAATGCTGCAAGAATGATTGTGTGAGACTTTTTCCTCTTTCATAACCAAGCTCTCTCTTCTGTTTATTATAAATAATCTGGATTAGTCATTCATTTCCTCTGAACACCATTTTCATTTTCTCGAGGAAAGCATGAAAGACACAGGCGTCACATATATTGGTGTGTTTCCTTCTGTAAAGCTTCATTTGTTGCTTTTTTGGCCACAAAGGTGACGACACAAGAGGCTGAAAACACATCGCAGACATGTTATCACCGTATAAAGTTGCAAACAGTTGCCTGCTTACACACCCAGCAGGCACAACTGGCTGCGTTGAGTCCGCTGTGACATCACAGTGTGACATGTTTGTTCCACTGTGACATCACTATGGCATGTGTTTGTTGGTTCCAGACTCTCTCTCCACTTCCCTGCACTCATATCCGGAGAAGCAAAATACACAATTAACACACAATTAAACATATTAACACAATTAATTAAAAATGGAAAAATGATAAATGTAATATACACTCTGATTCTAGTTCTATTTCGGTCTTCTGCAAGAGAGAGATATGTGACTAAACCAAAACAGAAAGATGCTGAAACCCTACATGGAGCTGATGGAAACTGGAGATGATGATAAATCTGTGTAGTGTCTGCTAGTGACTATGTTCAGATTACACTATATTTACTATATACACACTATATATATATGTATATATATATATATATATATATATATGTATATGTATATAACTAATTCTTTAATAGTAGTTATTTATCACGAAGCACTCACACAGCTTCATCTGAGGCTTCACCTAGAATGTGTTCAGTTATTTAAATTATATCTCATGATCTTATAAAGAGAACAATGCAAAGACCATAAGTTGCAGGGGTCTGTTTTGGATGGAAATTTGCCCCCTTATAATTATGCACATTTACACAGGGACCAAAACTGACAATGACAGGAGACACAAGAGCATCAAAACCTGCACCAATATCATTTTTAAAAGTCACAAGAGACTCGTTTTCCTCGTCCTGCCTCAGTAAGACTGTCGAACCAGCTGTTGAACCAGCTCCTGCAACAATCTGCAACCAGTTGTGGTTTTATGAACTTTCTTTATTGTGCATCTTTTATCAAAAATTCAATTTCATATTATTCAGAAGTTTTGGGAATGGATTCTTAGGACTTTATAATATGTTCTTTATAGGTCAAAATTTTAGCACTGCAGCATTTTTCCTCCTTTTGTGGGTGGCTTCATTTTGCCTGACCGATTCCACTGTTAAAGTCAAGCTGATCAGCTGTTGCTGTACATAAATGTAGCTGTCTTAAGAACAAGAAACGTAAAAAGCTTTAACAATCTAGATGCTGGTTGAAAGTTACATTTTTGCTATTGCAAAACAAACAGATGCAGCCACACTCCATCTGCAGCAGCTATCTCAATGCACGGAAGAGCTAATCAGCAATTAGTGATTAGCCATGTCGTGCCACCAACGTAACCCCACCACAGTGACATTTCCTGGTGACTGGGGCTCTGCTGACTGACACCCTCCGGTTCTTTCACTGTTAGAGATCCCTCTTAAAGAATCTGATGAAGAAAATACGGCAGTTTATTTGTAACGTCCACACACTCGCGGCCTCCTCTTCCCTCGCTCTTTTCTCTAATCATGGGTGAAGCAGACCTCAGCTCGCAGAACAAAGGGTGGTGTTTGTTTTTTTGTAAGCCTTTTACTTCAGGCGTGTTCCTCCTTGTGCGTGTGTTGGCCTTTGATGTATAACACACCAACGTTCGCCTCCGCCGCCCTTCTTACTGAGCTATCTGGGCCCTCAACAAAAGCGTGCAGAGAGGACGGACAAAGGGAGGAATACAAGGAAGAAGAGAAGTGTTTTCTTTCCTTCTCAATCACGAATAAACTCTTTACAAATGATTGTTTTAGCCAGGAGCTTTTCATTTAGCTTGGCTCTGATCTGAGCTAATCAGCTGACGTGACAGTGAACTTTTCAACTTTCGTACACATAGCAGACCCGATGCAGGTCATTCCTAACTTTAGCTCCAATTAGGATGATGATGTTTTGTTTTTTCCAACCATTGCTCACAAGGACACTGTACTCTGTTAACTTTTTTTTCACTTGTCTGACCCCAAATTCATGATGCTTCTTCAGAAAACTTCTTTTTCGTTTGTTTTATTTGTCTAGACAGACTCTGAATCACAGGAAAACACATACAAATACAAACTTAGTTATGGCAAATGATGCACAGTCATACTGATTGTATGATAGGAGGGAGGTCCCCCCCTCAGAGACACACAGACAGATGATGAAGAGACAGAAGCTGATAAGGTGGTGCTACATGATGAGTCCCTCCAGACACACACACACACACACACACACTTTTCCATCGTCTGCTGGATATTACGCTTGAAGTGACATGGAGAATGCCTGCTTTTCGCGTGTGTGTGTTTGTGTGTGTGTGTGTGCACGTGTGCTAAGCAGAGGTGTGAAAAGTCTGACTTCTTATTCACCTCCCTCCGCATACGGGTTAGTTCTTCTTTTCCATCCGGCTTACTTAAGATTTAAGGAAAGCAGGGTCTGCAGTGGCAGCAGATGCATAAACGTGCCTGTGTGTATTTGGTGGAAGGAACCCTCTCAGAGTCAAATGTCATCCAAAAGCCCTGGCTGTCACACACCTGCCACTTCAAATCAGGTAACTGCATAATGCTTTTCAGCACAACCCTTCTTCCTAATCTGAATTTGAAATGGACACACACTTT
The DNA here is from genome assembly GCF_020382885.2 of Scatophagus argus. Lineage (NCBI taxonomy): Eukaryota > Metazoa > Chordata > Actinopteri > Scatophagidae > Scatophagus > Scatophagus argus. The sequence goes on from NC_058497.1 coordinate 5,651,323, forward strand.
TAATATAATGATTACTCTTTCTGCTCTCATCTTGATAAGCTCTCTCAGGAGCTGTTTGGAATAACACATCTACAAAACCAACAAAACAGACTGTTATCAGGCTGGGATCAGTCGGTCAGACTGACAGTAAAAGCTCTCTGTGAAGCTGTTTGTTCTCTGCAGTGCTCCACAAGGGGGCAACGTGTGTAGGCCAAATGAGTGACATAGATATGAGTTGTGTTAGAAGTCTAAGGTTGTGTGTTCATACTTGAAAAGTGACAATATTAAGCACATCAACAAAGAAAGCATGCGAAACACCCCATTACTGAGTGTAAGGGTGGCTCCAGAAATCTCCACAAAAACTGTTACATTTTTTGAAAAACATTTTGTTGTCTTTGTTTTAAGTTTTTTTAAGTTTTATCAGTATGTTAAAACCACATAGCTCTACTTGTCATGAACTAGGTCTTCGTCAGTGCATTTTTCAGATAAAACATTGAGTTTTTAAATGATTTATTTAGCCAAAGAAGAAAAAAACCCTTCACAGTTTCTAAAATCAAAAAATATATAGTTCTCACCAGATGACAATGTGCCAAAATTTACTCTGCATACTGACATATTTTATGGGTAACTGATTCAGTCTATTTGGTCTACTAATTTTCTAATGTGGAAGTACCATATATCATATAAATTGCCCAGAATTAGTATGTGGTGTACAGCTGGGTATCATTTAGCCATCATGCAGCTGGGGGGGCACGGGGGCAGATTTGGTGGTAGTTTGTACCGTACCTAACGTTATAAATACTCTCATAATGACCAAACACTACAGAAAAAGAAGTTCTCTACCTCCTACTTCCCTCTCTGGTAGCCAGTCCTGGTAATACCATACATGCCCTGCAAAAGCTCATAACTGCCAAATACTATTAGATGACCAAATGGGATTATTTCTTCAAAAGAAACATTAGCTGCCTTTAGGAAGGAGTGTGAGGGATTGGGGCTTGCTGCTCCCCCTAATCTGGCAGGAGACCCCCACAGTCACACTCCTCCACCTGGCTCCCATTACCCCTCCACAAATCCCTAATCCCTCCGTTTGTTTTCCCGGATAGAGACCAAGAAGAATAGAGGAGAGAGAAGGCGGAGGAGGAAAGGGAAGGCAGGAGTTGGGGTCATGGGTGATGGTGATAATAGTGATTTGACAGTTATTTGCCAGTGCTGATTTACAACTGCTTAATCTCTGTGTTAATAAAACATACGTTTGGCTTCCATTTATATTTAGAGGAAAGAAATTTGTGTGTTTCTCTCCCTGTGTGTGTGTGTGTGTGGCTGGCCTCAGCGGCCTCCTCTCTTTAATAAAAGTATTGTTTGTGTTTCTCCTGATTGGGAACACATTGGGCCTGGGCCGGGCCCTGCCGGGGCTGGGGTCCGGGGTCTGGGGCAGACCGGGGGTCCTGTTCTCTGGGGGTCTCTCTTCTGGTCCTTCCTCTTCTCTCCTCAGAAGTTCCCGTCTGCTCGGGGGGCCACGAGGGGCGGCGGGGTCACCCCTGAGAAGTGTCCCGCTGCGGGATGACCCTGCGCTGCCTCTATCGCGGGGTAACCTTAGTCCTCTCTAACGGACCCCCTCCCCTCCCTGCAGGGATGTAATACACACACACACACACAAGCCAGTCACCAAACAGCCACACAGGGTGATGAAATACACGTGTGCACACAGAATTCACATACTCATTGTTGTCTTTGTACCAGACTGTGAAATATACACATCGACATTCACACCCTTTTGCTCGCCCAGTCCCTAACTAGACAGCTCACACACACACACACACACACACACACACACACACACATCACCAAAGAGACCATCATGCAGGTTGAGCCCACCTCTGCCTGTGTGGCTCCAGCTTTGTTGTCTTGACGACACCCTGTGTTTGAGATCTCCACATCTGATAGGGTTAAGATGATCAAATTCAAGCTGTTATAGCCCTGTAGCTGATCGAGGGACACAGGAACAGAGAAATCTCGCCCTTTTTTAGATAAAACAGAGGGAGATTGAAAAACAAAATGTGGCCAAAACAGTCAAAATTAAGCAGGCATGGCAAATAAGGAATGAGAAAATGATACGAAATTGAAGTCAGAGATGAAGAAAGAAACCCCACCACACCTCTACACAGCCTGAATAACGAACACATGGACTCTTTATTAGCTCATGGAGTTAACAGGCAGCAGCGGCGCTCTGACATGAGCTCATGTGTTTGGACAGATCTGCTGAAGGTTTAAGACCAGTACCGAAGCCTTATCTGATCCAGAGATAAAGTCTCTTGCAAAGAATGAGAGGAAAACACACACAGAGGCAGCCAGTGTGAATGAATAGTCAGAGGAGAGCAGAGGATAGAGAGAGAGGGAGAGAAATGTAGCTTATGTACAAAGGAGAGAGAGAAAGAGGAAGAGAAAGAGTGAGCCTGGCCCTGGATAGAGACTGAAGGAGCAGAAGTGCGTCCTGGGAGTTTGCACTGGGTGTGAACTGGTGATGATGTCAGTGTGAAATACAAAAGTGTAGACAGATATGAGAAGGAAAGTCACCACAGCCCTCAGTGTGTGTATCTGCGTGTACGTATTTGTATGTTATTTTAAGTTGCCAAATTTTATGAATGGATGTGACATCTGTACGAGTGTGTGTTCTGCATGTATTGCAAGCATGGCTGCATGCAAACTGAGTTCATCATTTCTAAATATGAATTTAGTGTTTGAATCTCAAACTAAGGCCATATTACGTTCTACTTCTACACATTTTATTAAATTGTTTAAAGTTGCATTGTGTTCAATTCATTTTATCACATTTTGCAGTTTTAATTGTACTTTCGCTTTGATATTTTTTTCGCTTTGAGCATCAGAGTTTATACCAAGATGTGCCTACACAAAAGCTTTCAGTTTCTTTCTCTAATTGTATTCCAGCTGCCACATCAGCTTCTCTCCATGTTTCAAGCATTTAAAATTATCTGTTGCGAGCATGCTTATAACACTTAACCTCTATATTCAGTGCATTCAGCTGAAACTTCACCTACTTTTACCATTTGTACCTTCCATTCGACTTCATTTAGTATTTTATTTCATCTACAATTTAATTGCTAGAACACACATTTTTGTTTAGAATTTTTATGTGCTTTCAGTACATTATTCCTTGTCTTCAAGAATTTCAAAAACTTAATATTAGAAGTATAGAACATATCAAAGTAGAATATGGCACATTATTTCAATACTTCATCAAGAAAATTAAAGTTTCATTTATTTATTTATTTAAAGCTCTTTACTGACTGAGAAATTTCTTGCTGCGTACACAGTCCTGTCATTTTGAAGAACATAACATTCAGCTCTGTGTCTAATGTCTTGTATCTTTCAGGGGCAGTTGCAGATTCTCCAGGCAATTGCTGAAGACTATTTCTTGAAGTGACATGCTGTAACGTTCGGCCTTTCTGCCAAAGACATACATACAGTGGCTTAACCACTTGCAGTGCTTCTTCTTGAGTCTCAGATCAATTACATTTGACTTTTCGCACATCTGTTTGTCTATCCATTTTTGTACCATTACATCTGTAGACAGCGCACATCAGTACTAGATCTGAATGGCCAGTGCTTGCCAAAGCTTTGGTGCCCAGCGTGATGTTGCTTCCTGCAGGAAGAGGGAGAGCAGAGGAAAAGCAAAACAGGACATCTTCAGATCTGTCAGGGGAGCAGCCCTGATCCTCCTCTCTGCCCTTGGGGGAAAACACACCAGAGGAAACGCTCTCTCCCTCCTTTTATCCCCCCTTTTCTGCCCTCGTCCTGCTCTGCTCTCCCTGGAACATGTGCACCCTTCTAATACTCCCCTTATCTCCTGTGACATTGAGTCAAACAGCAAAGGATGTCACCTAGGATGATCTCAATTTTTGACAGCCACCTGCTATAGTCTCTCAAAATTAAAACATGCACAACAAAAATAGAAATGCCACACTTTTTAAGAGACTTTTTATGCACACAAAAGACCCTGTCTTCAAGCACATATTTGTTCAAATCTGCGTGAGTGAGCTCTTCTCTTCTGCCAATCCATCCCCCTGACAGGTGTGGCATATCAAGATGCTGATCAAACAACAATCATTTTTACCCTGTTGTGCTTTGGACGGGTCACAGTAAAAGACCACTATAAAATGTGGTTTCATTATGGAAAAAGACCTTCATGAAGCCGTGAACCAGTCATTGTCTGGTATGACCATTTGCCTCGTGTAGTGCAGCACATGCCTTTTATATGAAATCTTTTTGTTGATTGTGGCCTATGGAAGGCTGATACACTCCTCCTCAATGGCTGTGTGATGTTACTGGATATTGGCGGGAACAGGTGCTGTCATACACATCAATCCAGAGCATCCCAAACATGCTGCATGGGTGGCATATCTGGTGAGTATGCAAGCAATGCAAGAATTGGGACATTTTCAGCTGCCAGGAATTGTGTACAGATCCTTACAGTATGAGGCTGTGAATTATCATGGTGCAGCATGAGGTGATGGTGGCAGATGAATGGAACAACGATGGGCCTTAGGATCTCATAAAGGTACCTCAATGCATTCAACTGCCATCAGTAAAAAGCTTGTAAAAACCAACAGCTGCATCAGCTGTCTGTGTGGCTGGTCTCAGGTGATCATCACAGAACCACACGTGGAGTCCTTAGCGTGGTAACACGTTATCTGTGGTTGTGTGGTCAGTTGGCTGTCCTGCCATATTCTCACATACTCGTATTCAAAATAATTGAATAAATAAATAAGTCTTTTGTGTGCATAAAAAACTCTTAAATTTGTTATTCAAGTTGTTTATTCAAAAGGGAATTTAAAAAATGTGGCGTTTATATTATTGTTGAGGGTTTTTGCACTTTTACTTAGAGAATTATAGAATTTTACTTGCTCCATTTGCAAGGATAATACATTGGCCACACATTTTGTCTTGTGCTTTATATCTATCCCTTACTCAACCTGCCAGCATTATATAGCACTTTCAAGGAATAAGAAAAGTTCGTGCAAAATATGTATCAACAAATTATTTTTTCAGTCAGTGTTATCATTTTTGAAAAGAGCTCCTCCAACTCCTGCAACTCCAGTGCACAGGAGAGTACACAACCAAAATCTTAAAAATATGTTATCTCCTGGGAATATAAATATGTTGGAATATAAGCTTAGATGGGTCAATATTCCATCTGCATTTTCCAGCAGTAATTTGGTGTTCATGACTGGTCCAAGTGGATCCAGAGGGGATTCTGCTGTGTTCCAGTTGGAAACCGTAACCCTAAACTCTCCTCTCATTCTCTGCTCTCGACTAGCCCACTCTTAAACCATAGTCAAGGTTACCACAGCCACTGTATGGCATGCCTGTATGTGAGACTGTGTGCATGTCTTTTTTTGTCTTTCTTTTTGTTTCAAGATGTGAGTGATTTTGTCTTTTTGTGCATGTGTGTGTGTTCCATTGCCTGGTTTTGCTGTTTGTTATTGTGGTCATGATGCAGGCAGAAGAGCTGGAATTGGGGAGGTTTGTGTGGTCTGCTGTGTGCAAGCGGATCCAGCAGAGAGTGACACTCTGCTGGCCAAGCACTGTGTGTTTTAGTGGTGCGTGTGGTTTCGAGATCTCATCTTCAAAATATATTCACTGGATCTGTTTGAAGTCAGCAGCGGTTGCCTCAAACATCATCTCCCAGCATCTGCAACATCATGTGCTGAAAGAAAACTATGGCCAAATTCGAAAGTCTCTGACTGAGTCAAAGTCCCTTTTTGATTCTCCACTGCTCTATTGTTCCGTTTGTTTGTGGTCATCTCTTCAAAGTGAAAAATCTTTTCATTTCCTGATTTTTGCATTCCCATCAACAAGTCATCAAGTCAAAACCATGTAGTTTGTTAATAAACTCAAATCTTAGATACTAAAATATATTTTTCATTGTGTCATTGTGTCTGTACTCTGTCCATATCCTACCACATTTCCCTTTTCTCATTTAGGTTGGACCAATGTGTGTACATGTAACAACCCATTATGTTGTAATGCATGGGAGCCATCTCTTACAACAGCTTCTGTTGCACCAATCAGTAAGATTGTCATTAGCAAAGTAGCATGGCATGTGCTGCAAGCTATATGTGCTTAATGAATAATAAAGAGATGGAGAGATAAAGGAGCAACACAAGAACAATACAGAACGCTGATGACAGAGACAGAAACAGATAGAAAACATTTAGAAAGACCATAATGGACAGCTGGCGTTCAGTGGAGACTGGCTTCCCGTTGCTCTCTTTCCATCCAGCGATTAGATAACATCTCTTACCTTATTCACTGCAACCCACATACACTCTGCTCTATTGTACACAGGCAGGCTGGCATGTTAGGGAGAGGAAGAATAACCTTGTTTGGTTGCCCTAACAACAGTGTGGTTCAAAAGGAGGCTGCAGGGTGTGTAAAAAAGAGAAGAAGAAAGAGTTCATGTGGAATGAGTATTATGTAGTGTTTTGGTTTTAAAAAAAGGTTCTGAAATGGCCATTTAAAAACACTAAAAAAGTGTCTAACATGGTCTTTGTAGGAAAAAGAGTATAATTACCAACCTAAATTCTTAAAATGGCACCTACTCCTTCTCCTTAACTAAAAAATTAAGAATATTTGAATATGAAAATACCTTTCATTTCACAACTTAGCTTCTTGACACAGGATGTTTCCTACATCACTGTGAAGTCCATGCTCAATGTATTTATTCTGGAGGCTTCAAGTCTCCACATCACACTTGTGTACACTGAATATTGGACCAGGATTGGCTTCCATACTATTTGTGATATCACAAATAACGCTCAAAGTCCTGCAGTTTAAAATCAGATTTTCAGCACAGAGAAAATTTACACTTTAAGCGATGAATGGGAAAACAACCTTATAGTGTCAGTATCATATGGTGTCACATCATTCTACACAATGAAGCTCAAATGTTCAACTGTGGGAACAAGAAGAAAATATATTTTTTTGACTTGAAGTGGACTTTCAAGGCATGTCCAACATTCAAAAAAAGTTACGATGATGTCAAACTGGAACAAGCGGAGCAAGGGATGAAAGCGGCTATGATAATAGACTTGTCATAGAAAAGAGCCACATTGACAGGGTACACATCCACCATATCCAATATCATTCCTCACCAGGCTAACAGTCAGACCACCAAAGCAGAGTACCACCCCCAGCACAGTTTATGCAGTACACCTCTGCTGTTCTGCACCATTAGCACACACTGTTCTCACATGCAGCTCAACTGTAAAGGTCACTCCATTCACCTCTGATTCCCCCCCATCTTTCAACTGCAGAATCCCCTGCCTATGTGAAGGAAGTGTGTGAAGAAGACTGTGTGTGATGTGCACACGTCTTTATGCACGAAGCCATGAATTTATCCATAGTTGTGCACTTTAGAGAAAATGAGAGTACGTGAGTTGCTAACAAGTCAGTGTTTGAGTGTTCTCCTGCCATTCCTTGTCAGGTCCACGCTTTGATCTGTCTTCAGGGTGTCAGCTGGCAGCCATGTTTGTTTGCCCAGCGAGGTAGACTACCTGTGTAATTACCTCTAACGAAGTGACTTGTTTTGATTTGGCCTGAAATCTAATCCCCAGTCGGGATAAAGATGTGGAAATGGGTTTGAGGTTTCTTGGGGATTTTGAAGTGTGAGTCTGGCTTTGGCTTTTGGGTAAGCTGTTGCAGGGGTGAAAAAAAAGGTTTGGCCAGTGGCTTTTGAGGAAGCTCATATTGTGAATTTTGGCTTAGTGTTAGTTTGTTACTGTTCTTTTATTCACATCTACCCTAAACTTTAATAATCACCAGGTCATGTTTTAATTCACTTTACCCTCCCTTTTCACCTCACATGAATATACACTATATGCACAAACAAATACCCCAAAAAATCTACTGAAGGCTCTCTGTCCATTTGAACACACACACACACACACGCACAGTACACACATATTTCTGCTTCTGTGAATCATTTAAGCCCTGGCAGTAGTTCAAGAAAACCTCAAAGAGAATCTTGTTGGCAGGAGGCTGCAGCGCTTCACCTCTCCGTAAAGGTTAGCAAGAACACAATCTGCCTCTGCTCTATCCTCTTTCCTCACCTCTGACCGTACTCTGACTTACCCTTTACAGTCTTTTCTTCTGAATTAATCTAATCCATTCATTTCCATACTTCTTTAATGTTTTTTTTTCTTTAATTACAATTTCTGTGTCTTATAATTTCTAATAATTCAGTAAGTGTTCCTGTAAAACCATTTTCAGTTCATCTTTACTTTTTGATGGACTCTGTGCATGTCACAGGAGAGCCATAGAGCTTCCCATAGGCTTCCTGCCGCCGATAAGAAAAGTAAACACACTGAGCCAAAAAAAAAAAAAAAAACATGTCACCCTCTGCACCGGAGCTAATGAAGGGTGACTGGGGAGAGTTGGGGCAGTGTACTCTCACACAGTGATTTGAGTGTTTGAAGGAGAGGATATAGACTGTACAAAGTAATGAAGTGTCCCTCACACACCACCCACCGAGCATCCCCCTCAATAAAACCTTTTTTTAAAGGGAGCACATGCAGAAACACACGACACCTCGACAGTGAGACATGTGTGCATATGCATATGTGATGCATATGTGTTGATGTCCGTGTGTACCCTCCGTGTGTACCATTACATCCCCCCAC